>NC_071263.1:26376970-26386970 GCF_023375685.1 Ictalurus furcatus
TTCTAAAATGTGTGTGTGTGTGTGTGTGGGGGGGGGGGGATTAAAAATAATGAAGAATGAGTGTGTCTAATCTTTTGATGTATCAAGTAGTGATGTATGGGCTTCCCTTAAAAAGTATGTCTAGAGGCAGTCTATTTGGAGAATAAAAAAAGTCATATGATACTTGGTCATTTTTACAATACATACTGTAACATAAATAAATAAATAAATAAAAACCATACAGGAAAACAGTAGCGCCACGTTCAAAACAGCTCGCGGTTTTGACAGCGGTTGTATTTCTCATCTTCTATAATAAAACATTAAACGTGCACTGGAATATAATTTCTCTCAATGTATCATATCATTGCTGCTCCAATATTAAAAGAAATGTTTTCTCAAGGCTGGGTTATGGGTTTTATAATCCAACCTCAGCTGCAACGACCTTCTCACCTGGTTCTGAGATCGTGACCCCCTCCGCATCCAG
Organism: Ictalurus furcatus; assembly: GCF_023375685.1. Classification (NCBI taxonomy): domain Eukaryota; kingdom Metazoa; phylum Chordata; class Actinopteri; order Siluriformes; family Ictaluridae; genus Ictalurus; species Ictalurus furcatus. The sequence goes on from NC_071263.1 coordinate 26,377,434, forward strand.
CTCCTGAGCTTTCCGTCGGGCCACGTTGGCCAACACAGGCTCCCCGCTGTCCCGTGCCACGTAATGGAGGTCCTTCCGGGAAAAAACCCCAGTAAAAGCAGAAAGTCAGACAGGAAAAAGACAGAAAAGAATCTCTACTTGTCAATGGACGATATTGAAGCGTTATTTTCTTATGCGGGTAGAAGAGAGCCAGACTGACCTGTTTGAAGTTTAAAAGAACCTTGAAAAAAAAAAATGAGTATCAAACTTTGTGAAAAAAAATCTGTCACGTTTGTTCTCCTTAACCCTCCCTTCCCTCGTTCTCTCTCTCTCTCCGTCTCTCTCTCTCTCTCTCTCTCTGATGGATCTTATCTCTACCGTTTCAGAAGCTGGAGCAAGGGAGGTGTGGAGAGACGAAGGTGTCACCTTTTAGAAAGCGAGAGCGGTGCTCTTCATGTCGAAAATAGGAGTTTAGATGTTCTCATTACGAGCAGGTGGTCGCACACACACACACACACACACACACACACACACAAAATGTCATTTTCCATCCCTCTCATCTAACAGAATGGAATATAATATCCTTATCGGCGCATCAACCCGCCATTTAGTCTCTGGATGTGCCTCCAAATGTCAGTTTACATTCACAATTCTACTTGGAGGTCTTTCTCTCAGACAGGAAATGTGAAATAGACAACACTTATTGACCAGAAAAATGATTTTGGGTTGGGTAATCGCATTCTTCAACAGTAAAACTATTTGCAGATATGTGCAAATAGATATGCTGCGGATTGTAGATTTCTAATATCAGATATCTTGGTGAAATAGCTGCTTTCAGGGGGGATATACAGGTGTGTGTGTGTGTGCCCTCTCTTGAGCTTCATATATTATAGTGTCATATTTATATTTGTAATATTGCCCTCGAATGGCATTCCGTTCAAATGCCAGAGTCAGTTGTGAAAAAGAAAATAGATGCAAGTTCAAGGTCAGGGGTTTATTTATTTTTTTTGCTGAAATAGTGTGCAACTGTCTGAGCAGCATCACAGCTGCGTTCCACTAAAACGTGTCAGAATTTCAGACCTCTAACTAGGAAAGACTAAAGAAAACGCCCCCTCAAGTCAGGGGTTGCTACTCAGAAACTCAGGACGGTCTCCTCAACCGCCGAGTTCAGCAAGTAACGTCAAAATCAACATGGCCGCCCTCAGCATCATCAGTAAACCAAGTAGCGCTCCTTCCCTTTATACTAGACTATTGCATATACGAGTATTTGCTTTAGATCACTCAACATACAGACCTACAGCCTTGCACCTGCTAGTTCACAATCTGTACTGTGATCTGAAATATGGCTGCACTGACTGTGATGTGATTGTAATACAATTTAATATAAGGAAGGAAACAGGAAACTGTTACAGGAAAATAATCAACAATGTCATGGTGTCCTGAAGATGATTCTTTTCCTACAACAGCAAATGTTTTATTCCTGTACTATACGACAGTAATCTGCCAAATATTGCAATTTTTTTCATTAAAGCGCACCTATTATGGTTTGGAAACGTGCCTAATTTTGTTTTAGAGGTCTCATACGATAGATTTACGTGCATCCGAGGTCAAAAAACACTTAATTTAAACTGCAGCGTTACTTTTTTCCTCAGTGTCACAAACGACTCGTTAAATGATTCGTTCTAAATGATTCATTCTAAACTCCTCCTTTCAGAAAGCATACTCTGCTCTGATTGGTCAGACATCCCAGTCTGTCGTGATTGGTCTACCGCTGTCAGCGAGCGGCCGATGAAGACCAGAGGCGGGGCTTTTTGTTACAAACCTACGTAGGTTAGTACAGGAAGTAAAGTCTGGAATCACTAACGACTCGATTCAGCTGTTCAGAATCGATTCCTTCTTTTGGGAGTCAGTAACTCGGTTTGTCGTGCGCTTTGATTTTTGAAACTTTGCCGACTTTTTACATTCACAAACAGCTACATATGTAACACACTACATGAAAGGTCATATTTGAAAAACCGTAATAGGTGCGCTTTAAGTAAAGGATGACACGTTGTACGTTTTATCCATTTATAGTTACATTTAATGTTGCGAAACATCTCTGAAATAAGTTCCTGTGATTATAGCAGGCTAAAAAAGTTGCTACCTCTCCAGCCTCTGTGTTTCTTTCTCTTGAAGTTAATACGGAAAACAAAAAACACCGGAAAGTGCAAAGTCCTCTGTCCGGAAGACTCTCCTGTATCGAAACCTTATTTAATGCCCTGACTCTGGAGACTCCTTCCAAAGACGTTAAATAAACATCTTCCTCACAGAAAACGCCACATCATCAACAATCACAGTTATCGTTTAAAAGAAATATGTTTATGTGGGGCATCCGACAACCTTTTAAAGTTAGTGGGTGGAAACACTACAACAAAATACTTCATACTGGTCTTAATACGATTCGATCGGAAGAAATCATCAAGAACCAGGACGTGAGCCAGTTCTGACGATCCGAAATGATCTGGATCTTAACGTCATTCAAAAAAAACGCTTCATAGCTTAGACGCTCCATCCTGAGCTTCCAAAGAGGCTTTATGCTGAAACGTTTGATTTCATTCACGAAGATGATTGTTTCAGCGACCGAACCAGGACGTAGTGGGAGAGCGAGACAGAGAGAGAGAGAGAGAGAGAGAGATGGGATCAGAGAAGAAGACGGAGAGAAAAAGCTAGAAATAGAAGCCGACAGAAAGAGAGAGAGAGAGAGAGAGAGAAGCTCAGCACTGAGAATCCACACGACTTGGAAGGGATAACAATAATTCCGTGCATAAACCATCAGATATTATGCGAGAAGCCTGAACAGCACACAGAACACGCTCTAATCTTATTTATTTAAGAGCTTTACGGGCAGATATGCAGCCTTTTAGCTGCGTGTTGGACTGCTGTGAGATTACACAAACGCCGCTCGAGTGCTGGTAATGATGACGAAAACGATGGCTGGTATTCACCTCGGCGCATAAAAGAGTCTGGCAGGAACTAGTGGAGTTGAGACAACACACATACACACTCTCTCACACACACACACACTAACAAAACCCAACACCTGTAATCCAGGCAAGCATTAATTGGCTAAACCAGACAGCAAATTCAACCCACAAACAAGAACGCAAGTATTTGTGTATTCTAAAAGTCCAAATACGCATTCAAAAACGTGTGTTTGATCTTTCCTGAGCAGACACACGGCTCTCGAAAGTAGGTTTTGTTTAAACCGTCGCACTCAAAGATTTGACGTTTTCTCAGATACGCTGCCATGTTTAACAGTAAATAATGTATATATAAAGACTTACAAGCATTATTTAGCATTTATTAACTCCAGTCTTAAAGCTGTAACTTTGTTTCCTTCAGCATGGAGAGCTTTCATTATTTTCCTCTAACAGCACCCCCAACCCCCCCCCCCCCCCCTCCCAAAATGTTTGATTCCTTACTTATGCCATCCTGTGCTTCAGTCTTCAGGCCAGAGGAGATTGTGCTTTCTGGTTTCTCAGTCACATGACAAGCTGCCCTTTAATGACTGTTCATAGCTGCTATAACGGGAGTTGTTGCGCTACATGTTCGGAGAACAGTTACAGAATTATTGGCACCCTAGTATCCTAATAATAATATCGGTTACTTGGTTGCATTAGGCTACTGGGGTGACCGGTATAGCTGTAGTAAAATAAGCCGACCATTTAAAAAGGATTCACGGTCGTTATGTACAACAGGTAGTCTTGGCTGACTTCTGATTGGCTGTTTGTTAATTAGAGGCGAATATTAAATCCGCTCAGTTCCATTCGAATGAGAGTGCAGGATATGAGGTCAGCGTGTGAAATTCTCGAAGCAGTGATTTCACAGATGTCGTTAATACAGACTTGTGTATAAAAAGAAAAACTGTTATGCTCTGACAAAGCACGGAGTATTGCTAGAACAGAGACGCACACACACACACACACACGGACACAAAAACCCCCAGAGTGCATGGTCATAACCTCCTTCCGTTCCCTCTCTCCGACTCCCGACCCTTCCACACTAAAAGTGGGCCCCTCACAAAAGGCAAAGAGAGAGGAATTCTTTCAGGCCTCTTTTCCTGGGTTCGGAGACAAAAGGAGCGCAGACCCCCGCGACACACAGGGGACGAGATCAGATCCCCACTCGTTCTCTCTCCCTCTTTCTTTCTTCCTCTCTCTCCTGCAGGGAGGTTAATTTAACTTTGGCTAATTAACATGTGGCACGGCTACAGGGTGAAATGCCGCCGCTGGCAGACAGAACCCCCCCCAACTCGCACTGCTCCTCCTCCTCCTCCTCCTCATTGCTCTCTTTGTTGATTTTCAATAAAGTGGCATTCATGAAGCGTTAATAATTTGCACCTTTTTTGTTCTCTCTCACTCTCTTTTTCTCTCTCTCTTCTTGCTCAACCGAACAATGACCGCTTCAAGGTACCTTTTCGCCAGTCCTCTCTCTCTCTCTCTCTAACTAACCAATCCCTCACTTCTTCTCCCCCGTCTCTCTCTTTTTCAAGCTCCACAGGTTCAGCTCCTCCTTCTTCAATCTGGACCCTCAACGGCAGCACTTAGTGTTGAATGAATTGGAACGCGAGTGACCGCCGTGAAAGGAGGATGGAGCGAGTGAGTGAGGGAGGGAGAGAGCGAGTGAATGCGAACGCTAATAGAGAAGGTGTCACTTGAGTGTGGAGTGGGGGGTTTCACACGTTTAGGGCACAGAGACGAGGCGAAGAAGGAAGAAGAAAAGATTTTTTCGCACCCCCCCGCTTTCCATCAGGAGCAACTGTTGCTCTCCTGATCTTTGCCCGACGTTAAATTTCCAACGCACCACGGCTTCAGGACGAATCGTCACTAATATCGTGGCCATATTTTAAATGAGAAGAAAAAAAAAAAACATCACAAGACAGGTATTATATACTGTATTTATGTTTTAAATCATACTCATCAGAGCAGCAGAATAGAGTGACTGTAAAAAGGGGCGGGGCTGAGATTGAATACATTATGAAGAGGTGTGGCTAGTGTAGTGCTGCTGTGATATATAAACTGGACAAAAGCTGAAAAAAAAAAACGCCCCTAAACCTCCAAACAGTTTAGCAGTATGTTTGTATTTTCCACGCAAATCATGATTACAACCGCAAAGAAAAGCCCTTAAGTACCAGGTATGATTCATTCTAATCACACAGGACTAAATCATCACTCTCACCCTGTTTGTCCACAGGAAGGTCTTCCATCTTTATGGCTTATCAGTCGCTTGACAAGCCGCAAATTAACTTCAATAGAGAATAAAGACAGGCCATAACATTACATAAGTGATAACAGGAGCTAACTAATCTCTCTGATGTTCCACAACATGCATCCATCTATCAATTTTCTGCACCGCTTACCCTACACAGGGTCACAGGGGAACCTGGAGCCTATCCCAGGGAACTCAGGGCGACACCTTGGACACACACACACACACACGTTCACACACTACTGACAATTTGGAAACGCCAGTCAACCTACAACACATGTCTTTGGACTGAGGAGGAAACCGGAGAACCTGGAGGAAACCCCCGAGGCACGGGAAGAACACGTCAACTCTGCGCACACGAACCCGCGTTCAGGATTCCGACCCGAAATCTCGAAGGTGCGATGCAAACGTTTTGACCACAACTTCTACGAAATCCAAGTCATTCGGACTTGCTTGTCACTGCTGACTGTGTGATATTAAAAAGGCGTCTCACCATGAACAGGTCTCGAGCGCTGATATCCAGAGCCAGGAGAAAAGCCTTCTCAAAGCGCTGGTGCCTGAAATGAAGCAGTACAGCGTTGGGCAGGATACAGAGCAGAGGTCTCAAAATGATTCATTCAATGGGGTTTGATATACAATTGAAGGAGAAACCAACGTAAAGTGTATTAGTAAGCTTCAATGTGCCTTGGCATACATTCTACAAGTCTGTGGATCTGTACTGGAGAGATGATAACAATGTTATTCCAAAAAGTCATCCCTCAGGTATTTAAAGAAGAGCAGCCCTAAAGCACGATGCTGCCACCACCATGCTTCCCCGTGGATATCGTGTATTGTGTTTTTACACCAAACATACCGTTTGGAATCGGTCTCATCAGACCAGAACACATTTTACCACATGGTTTGGGGTGATTTATTTGTGCTTGGATGTTTTTTTTGTGACAAAGGGCTTCCTTCTAGCAACCCCACCCCATATCCCAGACATGTGAAGAATACGAGAGATTGTTGTCACATGCACAGAGTAATCAGTACTTTGTCAGATTTGTTGATGATGGCCTTACCACGGCACATCTAATGTTTTGGAAATTCTTTTATACCCCTCTCCCGATCGATACCTTCCGACGGGTGAGATACCGTACATGCTTTGTAAGCTCTTTGCAGACCATGGTGTCAGCAGTCGGATGATACTAAGGACATGTCAAGAAAATCCTACAGAAACAGCTGATCTTTATGTGGGGTTCATTAGAATAATTCCAAGTGTATGATAATTACTTTGTGATTGGTTCATTCTCAACACAGCCACGTTCCCAATTATAAACGGGTGCGCACACTTATGCAACCAGGTTATCGTAACCTTTTCTTATTTTTCCTATTTTACCCTAAAATGTGTCTGACTGTTTTTCACTTAATTCTTATATGTTGTAATTTCACATCGAGGGTGGAAAAACGTTCTGACATGATTTCTCTCTTTTTCATGTTTTTACATCACAAAAAACCTGCCATTTTAATAGGGGTGTGTGTGTGTGCGTGTGTGCGTGTGCGCATACCTGATCAGATGATGGAAGAATCTCCGTGCGTAGCGGCTGATGGGGTCTCGATACTCCAGTATAACTGAGTCTGTTAAGGCTCTGGACGGAGAGTAGAACATCCCCAGAGCAGCTTCTAACTGAGCTACACACACATATACACACATATATACACATACACACATATACATACACACACACACACACAATAAAGTTATCATGAACATTTTATAGTATGGTATACACACACACACACATATACACACATGCACATACACATATTCACACACATACATACACACACAAAATAAAGTTATCATGAACATTTTATAGTATGGTATACACACACACATATACACACATACATACACACACACACACACACACACACACAAAGTTATCATGAACATTTTATAGAATAGTATAGTAGAGTAGAGTACAGTAGAGTACAGTATAGTATAGTGGAGTAGAGTATAGTAGAGTACAGTATAGTAGAGTAGTGTATAGTAGAGTATAGTATAGTAGAGTACAGTATAGTAGAGTATAGTATAGTAGAGTAGTGTATAGTATACTATAGTATAGTAGAGTAGTGTATAGTATACTATAGTAGAGTATAGTATAGTATAGTATAGTATAGTAGAGTATAGTAGAGTAGAGTATAGTAGAGTATAATATACTATAGTATAGTATAGTATAGTAGAGTGTAGTATACTATAGTATAGTATAGTAGAGTATAGTAGAGTAGTGTATACTATAGTATAGTAGAGTATAGTATAGTAGAGTACAGTATAGTAGAGTACAGTATAGTAGAGTAGTGTATAGAAGAGTATAGTATAGTAGAGTACAGTATAGTAGAGTATAGTAGAGTAGAGTAGTGTATAGTATACTATAGTATAGTAGAGTAGAGTAGTGTATAGTATACTATAGTAGAGTATAGTATAGTATAATATACTATAGTATAGTATAGTATAGTAGTGTATAGTAGAGTGTAGTATACTATAGTATAGTATAGTAGAGTATAGTAGAGTAGTGTATACTATAGTATAGTAGAGTATAGTATAGTAGAGTATAGTATAGTAGAGTAGAGTATAGTAGAGTATAATATACTATAGTATAGTATAGTATAGTAGTGTATAGTAGAGTGTAGTATACTATAGTATAGTATAGTAGAGTAGTGTATACTATAGTATAGTAGAGTATAGTATAGTAGAGTATAATATACTATAGTATAGTATAGTATAGTAGTGTATAGTAGAGTGTAGTATACTATAGTATAGTATAGTAGAGTATAGTAGAGTAGTGTATACTATAGTATAGTAGAGTATAGTATAGTAGAGTACAGTAGAGTAGAGTACAGTATAGTAGAGTACAGTATAGTAGAGTAGTGTATAGTAGAGTATAGTATAGTAGAGTAGTGTATAGTAGAGTATAGTAGAGTAGTGTATAGTAGAGTAGTGTATAGTAGAGTATAGTAGAGTAGTGTATAGTAGAGTATAGTAGAGTAGTGTATAGTAGAGTATAGTAGAGTATAGTATAGTAGAGTACAGTATAGTACAGTATAGTAGAGTAGAGTAGAGTATAGTAGAGTATTGTATTTCTGTGGATCTTCATCTCACCATGTAACACTATACACTTATTACACATACAGTATATTATCATGCAATATTACATTTACTCAAATCTAAAAATCTAAATATTGTGTTTATTGCTAGATTAATCTCCATGTTTTTTATTTTCTGTAGCATACAGCATTACAAGGAAAACATTACAGCTAGCTCCATAACTACTGACCTGAACTTAAAAAATCTTTGATATGAATGAGTACCAGAAGTAAACTGTGTGTCAGGTAAATGCTGATTGGCTAATCCAGTGTGATTCGGTTGGGGCTGGGCCGAAAGATTTGCCTGGGATTTTTTTTTTACTCAGCTTGTACAGTTCTCTTAAATATACCCAAATACTTATTTAAAAAAAAATGGAGGGGCGGTTCTTGTAGCAGTTAAAAGTCACCTTTTGGCAGAATTCATGTAAAAGGTGTGCTTGGTCTGATGATAATACTCAAATCCTCAAATGAACTGTAAACAACTCTATTATTACATCGATCACTTCTCTCACACCATTCTCTTCACTACTTTAGTCATCCTGAGGCTACATGGTACACTCCTCACGTTCTTACCTTCCGTCCGCTCGTCCAGTGGTTTTCTGAGCAGGTGATCAGTCACCGAGATGAGACCACGATAGCAGTCTGCTCCCATCATGCACCAGTCCATATTACCCAGAATGCCCAGTGCAGCATCCACCTCTCCATAGCGCAGACGATGCTGCAGGAGTTCACCCACCCCCAGCTGGGCCCCATTCAGTATACCTATACAACACACACACACACACACAACCCATGTGGAACACTCGCATACATGCAAAGTACACACCCCAGACAGATGGCTCAGACACGCACACACACACACACACACACACACACACACACACACACACTCAACAGTACACGTGCCAGGGAGAGATGGCTCTCATGCACACGCACAAACACACAAACACACACACAAGGCTCACACACAGAAAACAGAAAATCTGAAACATCATGTACAACACACTCAGAGCACACACACACACACACACACACACACACACACACACACGTGTTTTTCCACTCACCTCCTCTTAAGTGCTTTTAACTCTTAAATGCAAACTTAAGAGGAGATGAGTGGAAAAACGTGTGTGTGTGTGTATATATATGTGTGTGTGTGTGTGTGTGTGTGTGTGTGTGTGTGTGTGT
>NC_071263.1:26391970-26459470 GCF_023375685.1 Ictalurus furcatus
CTGCTTGAAAATGAAAGATTTGGTGAATATACGTATGAGGTTATTACATCAATTTAAGACATTTTGTTTTTTTCTGAAATGAATCATTTTGTTTTAACTGCACGCCTTACGAATTAAAGATATTTTAAAAACCAAGCTGGATTTGACTTTAGTTCAAAAGGTTTAGCATATAATCAAAGCATATAATTCAAAAGGTTTAGCATATAATCCAAAAAACTAAATCAAAAGTAACACACACACCCTCCCATACACACCCAGCTGCACACCCAGCCGCACACCCAGCCGCACACCCAGCCTGAGCGTACTATATGATGCAACCTTAATGGCAAAATACTGCAATGCTACGCAATTTGCTTTCCCTTTGATTAGTGCTTGTAAATTAAGCTGTTTTTTCTCCTCCCTCTCTCATTTTGTCGTCTGTGCGAGACGGCCAGCTGCACATCCACTCGGCAGTCTGCTACAACAGCAGCCGGTGTGTGCCCATGAGAGATAACTCCGAGAGAGAGAGAGAGAGAGAGAGACGTCCTCAGGAACACTGGAGTTCTGCCAAGTCTTTCTTCCCCACCGCTTGCATTCCGCTCCCTCTATCATGTAGCCGTCCTAATGAATTAAGTCAATAAACGAAGCTGCTCGATGTGCATGACGAACATGCTAACAAACAAACAGAAAAATAAACAAGGCAGGCAAACAAGAGGCTTGTGCTCTCCTTCAAATTATCAGTGGTGGAAGATGCATTCTTGCTTTCTTCCTCCAAACCTTGGCTCAAGATCAAGACAGAAACAACCAGAGCTCCTGTCTTTCTCTTCGTTTTTTCCTTTCTTCTTTCCACCTATATGAGTCTCTTCCTCCTCTAAAGTTGCAGTTAAACTCTTTCGAGGCAGGCCTCGTTTAACTGGCTAACTTTGTCTGGTTCCTCAAGGGATGTTCGGCCACTGAAAATGAATTATGGGGGGACGGGAGGGGCGGGGGGGATGCATCCCACAATGCATCAGTGGCCTTAGGGGCAGATACCAAATGACCTCAGCAGCAAATTCTAATTTCTGAACCTTTTAAGAAGTTTATTAAATTATTCTAATTTCTGAATAAGAATCTAGGAAAATACACACGCATGAGAACACACACACACACATATATACACACGCACATACACATACATACATACATACACACACACACACAAACATACATGCATACGTACACACACACACATATACACACACACATTCACTCTCACACACACACTCTCACACACACACTCTCACACTCACCTAGTCGGAGTCTCAGAGCAGCCACTGGACCTCTGTGGAACCTTAGCATCAGGAGATCATGCACTTCCAGCCCCTCGGCACCCTGGGAGTAGGGATGGTTTTTATTGTTGTTGTTTATTTTTCAGATTTTCTACACATTATTTACAAACTCATCTTCATCTTCCTCAGCTAAATGTCTTAAACAAAAACACGAGGAAGTAATAACACTTAAAAAGTAGGTAATAGCAGTTAACAGGCTAAAGCTGTGGCTAATTGTTAGCTTCTACAGTTTTTGTAGTTTATGGTATGTATTTACACAGAAAAATTGCCTACACTTAACATAATGCCTGAAAAACATTCTTACAGAAATTTAAGAATGTTACAGAAATCTAAATATAATGAGGCTAGTAAAAATGCTTTGCCTTTCTAGTTTTGCAATGGAGCTATGAAGATAACGTACCTACCATTTAGCATTTCCCCTCCCCCCCCTCGCTCAAAACGTTTTCCACAATTAAAATATCTGTCTCAAACCGCATCCGGTACTTCACTGAATTCACACAGAATTGCTGATGTGGTTTAAGAAACAGTGTGACGGACTGCAATCTATAAACATGAACAAAACTTCACCTTACAGCTAAACACTGTAGTGGTATTAAGTCGGCCATTTTGGAATAACTTTTGTGGTTAACGCAATTAGCTACAACTTCGGCCTGGCCCAGATCTCTCCGGCCCAAACATCAAGAGCTGTGTGCCACGGTTTGCAGCCAATTTTTTACTTAATTATGCACTTTCGATGCACTTATAAGGAAGATTATTCACAGTAAAATTATTTACATTTTTTTGAACATGTATTCAGTCTATAGACAACTTTTTTTTTTCTATTGTGCTATTCATAACAAACAAAAGCAAACTTTTCTGAATAAATAAAACTTTGGACTCATCCCTACCTGTGACATTGGCGAGTGTGCCCACTCCACACCCTCCAAACCACTGGCTATTCTCACATGCCTGGCCAGCTGAAGACTCTTGCCACTCGTACCCATGACGTCCTCCTCAGACACCAGCTGTAGTCGGAGAGGGCTGAGTCCCAAATCAAAGCACTGCAGCTCACCCTGACCCCCAGCCACTACAATCAAGCCTCCATCAGGGTGCCAGACCAGTACAGAAGGGAGCATGGGGCAGTTGACACAAGTCTGTACGCCAGTTTCGATGTGGAGCAGCACCACAGAGGAGTCCTGAAGGCCCAGCAGAAGCCAGCGCTCACTTGGGTCACGGCACCAAGACACAGGAGCAGAAGATAGAGGTAAAGATGTAGCTGAGAGGCGCTGCAAACGTCCACGAGCGCACTCGTACGCACATGTTTGAACGACTTGGGCCTCCTCACGCAGCTCAATGTTGGAGCGACTGGGCTCCTCACGTAGCTCTGCAGTGGAGCTGTGGGTCTCCTTGTGCAGCTCAACGGTGAGGATCTGGTAGGGTTGGGTCAGGCTGAAGCAACAGTCCAAAGGTTCACCATTAGTGCGTATGGAGCTCAGAACCTAAACAAATGGGAAGGACATGAACAACAACAAAAACACAAGATTTCACACTTCCAAAATGTATATCTAGTAAGGAGAAAGCCGAGTGAAGAAACAAAAGTTAATGAGACATGAAAAACATGGTTCCAACACGAAGGAACCTTTCGAGGAACTCGTATTCTTCACTTTCCACTTGCATAAAAACAAACACATCCTGTAAACCGTCTGATTTTCTGGTAATGCCCTGTCGCTTCCTACATAAATGAAAAGCTTGTTACATAGGTTTTAAGAAAAATCAGGAGGTGTGAGGGCTGGGCATTCTGTAATACTGGCATTCGACTGTGACTTTCAGTTCCTCATCTGTAATAAAACACGTACTTTGATGTAGGAACCTCCTGGAACTAAAAATAACACAGGAGTTAAAATCAGCTGTGGTTCCTCTGGTAGAGAAGCAGCTAAAGTTTAACTCCACGCTCCAGTTCCTCATCCGCACCAAATTCAGTTCCGTCTTTGCTACAGGAACTTCCTGGAACTAAAATCGGCCTAGAAACTAACATAGGCCCTGGTCCCTCTGCTGGAAAATTGACTAAGCCTTCCGAGTTACTGAAGCGAAAAACATGTCTAGAACGCAGTTTATCTTTATTGACAAAGTGTCAAGTATTATTTATCATGAGAAACGGAAAATACAAAAGCCATGGCAAGATCTTAGTGAGGGACAGAACTCGCTGTTCTTTTATAATGGTCTAGCCAAGTACGTAAACATTTAAATTTTCCAATTAGTAATCACTACCGATGACAATTTCGGTCAATGCCACGAACGCCACTACAAAACTGCATCCACAGCAACACATGTGTCTAGCACACTGCCTCTTAGTATATTTCGGAGCCAGCAGTGGAATGACAGATCCTGTTGAGAGCTTTATCACGCTTGTGAAAGTGAATAATCAGCATGCGACATTTCATCCTAACCCGAGCTCCGGTTAGCAAGCACAACCAATGATATTAGTGTCAGTGTCAAATGCTCGGCAGCATACTCTGGCACGAACGCTATCGCGGATACACACAGGAATTCATAAGCATATAAAATCACACACTTGGCGAAAAAGTGTGGAAGTGATCAGGGTTTTGGTTTGGCCATTGTCAAGCGCATGCAGTTCATTTTGTATGAAGACAAAGCAACAACAACAACACAGAACAGTTAAGAGATTGACAGTCGGATAGAGATAAGACGGTGAAAGCGAGGGAGATGTGAGAGACGGTGAGGACAGAAAGAGAATGAGAGAGAGGGAGCGAGAGAGAGAGAGGGAGATGTGGTTGGCACGGGCAGTGGCGTATTTGGCAGTGCCAGCAGCAGTGACAGAATTAAGCAGGTTGCCCACAGCCTCTGTGTGGAAGCAGAGGATGAGGGCTCCGTTTTTGCAGATCTTGTTCAGCCCTAATCCCTCCAGGCTGCTTCCCGATGCTCCCCAGGGGGGCCAGGAAGGAGGGTTTAGGAGGGCTGATGCGCAAATGAGGGAGTGTGTGTGTGACGGGGGGGGGGGGGGGGGGGGGGGGCGGTAGTGCTGACAGCACGGAGGGTTCCGGATATGAGCCAGAGTTCCACAGAGACAAACCTGCTGAGGCACACCTGCCCCAACTACAGACTACAGCTAACACCAGGACAACACCGAGGCCTAACGACTGCCCTAAAGCGAACAACCCACTAATAAGGTCAGTACTGACTGCAATTGACCAACAAGATCAATTCTGAGGCCAGATGTTTACTGCCATGATGCTAAGAGGAAAACACGTCAAGTAGACAGGACAACAATTTACTGCCCGATTCATCCACATGCCCTGCTTCTGCATTAGAGTCGAACTTTCTACTGAACTTTCTACTGCTGCCCACATAGATACCCTAAAGCAGCGGTTACTGACCATCTTCCTCGAGATCTACCTTCCTGCAGGTTTCACTTCCAACCAAAATCTAACACACCTATTTTAGCTGATCAAGAACTAGAAGGTCAAGTGGGTATGTCTTTATAGTACGCGATTGTGTAAGACTAATGATTTATAAATCGCACTGGTGTCACTCAGAAGAACACAGGTCCCCTTTTGGCTCTGGTTCCTCTCAAGGTTTCGTCTTCATGTCGTCTCAAGGTTTTCTTTCCATCTTTCCACTGCCACTTCTGGCTTGCTCATTATAGATTTAACTGTTAAAATTCATAACCAGCACCCTGGTGCTCTGGTGCCACCAAATGACCGATTACCACCAGGGCGACACCGAGGCCCCAGACTCTTACCCAGAATTTCTATGTCCTGCTCATGGAGTACCATAGCCCTTCAGAATTGGGTGTTTTCACTCTTCTAACTCACCTTGTGAATTAGCTGATTAGTGGAATCAGGTGAGTTGCAAACATTTAAAAAAAAAAACATCCTGGGTGGTGGTACTCAAGCACCAGGATTGACAAAAACTACTCTAACCAACACGTATGCCTTACAACTAAATGACAAGGAGGTCCAACACCTTAACCAGTTTACCATTTGAACTTACAATCAGTGGCCTTAACCAATGGGCCATCACCTCCCATGTGTCTTCTGTCCATCACAGGAATAAAACTGGACAGAATACAGGAACATGCTTATTTACTCTGAGTACAATATATTTGAAGTGATTTCCTCAATGATCAATTAGCAAGCAACTGTGCTAACTAGCCAGCTTGGGAACTATGTCGAAGAATCGGGGCTTAAAAGTTCTCTTAGGTATTATGCATTAGTTGGCTACAGAAGCCAAACTTCAACAAATCAAATCACAAGTTCCATATTTGTAAGCAGCTTTCCCTACCATAGCTTTGCAGTTCTGGAGAGGAAATTGCATCAGATTGCAATTCGCCTGAAGTCTACAGTTCTGCTGACACGATCCTATCCCTCAGTCCTACATGGGTCATGAATTTAGCTTGAGCTAATAAAGTATTGAAGCATTTTCTTAAGATGGTGAGTCCTCCATCACGGTAGGTCAATAACTAGAACATAGGACAAAGCTGAGGCCTGATTCCTGTCACCATCACTGCCCTGGTGTTAGACGTTAGCATCATGGCAGATTGGCTTGTCTTAGTCAATGGGTTGTTAGCATCAGTGAATAGGACATCCAATCCTACATAATCCTAGCCAGATGCCCAACCTGCAAGAATGCACACTTGTGGACGTGGTAGATATAGATACAGGATGTACAGTGCCCTCAACTAATATTGGCACCCCTTAGCATATATGAGGAAAGAAGGATGTGAAAATCTGTCTTTATTGTTTAACCTTTTGTTAAAAAAATAAATACTCTGCTCTCATGGATATCAAACAATTGCAAACCAAACACAGGTTTATCAAAAAAATACATCTTTACTTTTTTTTAGTACACCTGGGTGACTAGTGACATGAAATTGTTCATCCATGACTTCCTGTTTTACAGGGGTATAAATATGAGGTAACACATATGCCAAATTCCCTTAGTCATTCATAACAATGGGTAAAACCAAGGAATGTAGCTGTGATGTGCGGCAAAAGGTTGTTGAGCTTCACGTAATGGGAAGTGTCTATAAGAAAATAGCACAATCATTGAAAATGCCCATTTCCACCATCAGGGCAATAATTAAGAAGTTCCAGTCAACTGGAAATGTTATGAATCAACCTGGAATTGGACGTGAGTCTATATCGTCTCAAAAAAATCTCCAAGGATCACAGCTGGAGAACTGCAGAAGTTAGTTGCGTCTTGGGGTCAGAAAGTCTCCAAAACTACAATCCGAAGTCACCTACATCACCACAAGTGGTTTGGAAGGGTTTCAAGAGAAAAGCCTCTACTCTCATCCAAAAACAAACTCGAACGTCTTCAGTTTGCCAGACACTACTGGACCTTCTAATGGAATCGGGTTCTACGGTCAGATTAAACCAAAATAGAGCTTTTTGGTAATAAACACCAGAGGTGGTTTTGGAGCACACAGAGAGGTAGCCATATGGAAAAGTACCTCATGCCCACGGTTAAATATGATGGTGGCTCTTTAATGTTTTGGGGCTGTTTTTCTGCCAGAGGACCTGGACATTTTGTTAGGATACACGGCATCATGGACTCTATCACATATCAACAGATATTAAATGAAAACCTGACTGCCTCTGACAGAAAGCTTCAAATGGGCCGTGGTTGGATCTCCCAGCAGGACAATGATCCAAAACATCAAAATCAACACAAAAATGGTTTACTGACCACAAAATCAAGGTCCTGCCATGACCATCCCAGTCCCCTGACCTGAACCCCATAGAAAACCTGTGGGGTGAACTGAAGAGGAGAGTCCACCAGCATGGACCTCGAAATGTGAAGGATCTGGAGAGATTCTGTATGGAGGAACGCCCTCAGATCCCTCACCATGTATTCTCCAACCTCATCAGGCATTATAGGAGAAGACTCAGAGCTGTTATCTTGGCTAAGGGAGCTAGCACAAAGTATTGACTAATAATAATGCCAATAATTGTTGCACACCTATATTTAACAACGATATATATATATATATATATATTGATAAATCTGTGTTTTGTTTGCAATTGTTTGATATCCATGAGAGCAGAGTATTTTTTGTGAATTTTTTTAACAAAAGATCAAAAGGTTAAACAACAAAGACACTTTTTCACAGCCTTCTTTATTCATATTTACCAAGGGGTGCCAATAATAGTGGAGGGCACTGTAGCTTTAACAGCCAAACATCTCCAACACTCCATAACCCGAGAATTATCGAGAACCTCTCTCAAGGCCAACTCAACCAAGAACCAAATTCCTCAAGAACTTCAGACTTGCCAGGCTAACTCTGACATGACAGGACTGGCACTAGGTCTGCAGTCGCGTCCTAAAAAACTCAAACCCACCCAAACCCTTCCTACCATCCATTTCATTCTTGAGATCCACTAGCGAAACAACAGCACATTCGAGGTCGTTTTCAGCTATGTGCAAGATCTCTCTCCGAGATTGAACTGAGAGAGCGGGGGAGCGGTTTAAGGCTCTTCGCCACGCTAATGCTAAAACAAACAAACAAATAAACAACACAAGTCAACAGAGAGAGGGGTCGTTTTGAGAGCTTTCTGTAAAGAGCTTTAACATCTTCAAAGGGTGATCCTTCTTAAGACCTGCAGTCTCTCTCTCTCTCTCAGACACACATACACACACACACCTCAAATCCCACAGCTGCAGCTGAAACAATGACAGATTCAATTTCACAAAGATAAACGGCATCTTAAGAAGGGGCGGTGAGAAAGAGGTACAGAGAGAGAGAGAGAGAGAGAGAGAGAGAGAGAAGTAACCGTGGCAAAAAGGTCTGTGCTAGTTATTGGTTTCGGTGACTGGTCAAAACTATTCTTTTCTTGTCTTCCTCTCTCTTCCTCGCACTTTCTTTTACGGCTTGAAAGATAAACCCAGCCAAGTCCAGCTGAGCATCGGCCCTTGTTCACAGCAGTGGCCCTTTTTGAGCCAATTTTCCAGTTCAGAGAGCAGAGAGAGAGAGAAAGTGTGTGTGTGTGTGTGTGTGTGTGTGGAGGAAAGAGATGATGATGGGAGCAGAATAATGAAAGCTTCTTCGGTCCACACTGCAGTCGGAGAGTGTGAACTGCACAGCCGCTTGTCGGGGTGCCGTGGCATGAAACCCAGCTGCTCTCAGCCGTTCCCTCTGTCCGCAAGCTCAACCACACAGCGCCGGATGAATATTCCTGCCATCTAAACACACGTTCTGCGTTAATGAGGAACAACACGACTCGCAGTAGAGTCAGTGAACGAATGCAGTGGCACTTCTGTAATGGGCAAATCGCAAAAAAAAAAAAAAAAAACAAGCGAAAACAACAACAACAAAAAAACAAGGCAAATTTATTTACAAACCTAGAGGAGAAAATCATTCGTGTGGTGTTTTTTTTTTTTCCCACCACTGCTAAGTCTAACCCGAAGAGCGTGTTAGGACAACCGTGTTATTCCGTTCAGCCTTTGGTTAGGTATACGGTGTCTTCTGTGTTAATATGTGGGGGGGAAAACAGAGCAGAAGTGGAGATCAAACAAATGAAGGGGAAAGTGGTTTCAGCAAGATAACCGCTCAAAATATAGAAAAACATAAACATAAACATCGTACGCTTACAGCACCCCAACGCTCTCAACACTGTTTTTCATTTAAATGAGCAAATTTCAGGAACTGGGGAAAATGATTAAAAATGTTAAATGTTTGCATAAATAAATATGTGTGCGTTCCAGTCCCCCCCGTCCCCCCCCCCCCCCCCCTTGTGTGTCTCCTGGCAGTGCTTATCTTACAGGGCTAGGAATTAAGACCACATAAGGAAAAGAAAGCACCCTTCGAAATGCTGGAGACTAAGTAGAAAATTGGCTTAGCATGCAGATAGCAAAGTTAACAAAAGGCACATATATATGAGCTTGAAGTGATTGAAGTGTGCGTGTGTGTGTGCGTGCGCGAGATGCGCGCGTGTTTGATTTGCCGCACGGCTCCCCGTGTAAAACTGCTAGCTTGATTTCACACTGCGGATCTGAGAATGACAACAAACACTTTAATTAGAAATGATGCAGACCAGAAATGCTTTAATGTTCTTCAACAGGGGAAAGGGAAAAAAAAAAATATGGGGGGTGGGGGGGGATGTAGGGGGGAAAAAAAAAACAAAAGAGAGAGAGAGAGAGAGAGAAAACATTCAAGGTAGGTGAAGGATGGAGATAAATACGGAGTGCATACCAAAACCGAGTGTCTGTTACGTGCTGTTTCATCCAGTGTTCCTGGGATAAGCTGACCAGCAGAATATGACCTCACTTGACATCATCTCACGAACACTCTTGTGCCACTGATAGTCATTATCCAGCAAACACTAGCATTAGCCATATGAGAAAGAGCGTACTTTGGTGTGTATACTTACCATGAGACCAGCGCTTTCTGAAAAGCCCAGCACTACCACATTGGCCCGCTCTGAGGAACTGGGAACTGGTGACCAAGGCCACACGTCGCCATGCCCGCCTTGCCACCAGCACACACCCATATCCTGCCCACGGTTCAGTGCCACACGCCTGCTCGTACCACGGCCGCCTCCTCCTCCCAGCTCCAAGGATGAGACCTGGAGAGGAACCAAATTGATCAAACCGAGCCAGAATTCTGTCGACCAGAGATTACTGCAAACAAAAGTTCTATACAACTCAACACATACAGTATTACATGAATAAAACTCGTACAGCAGTTGCTCCTGGTAAAGTTAGTGTGTGTGTATGTATTCACATATACAATTATTCGTTTAGCAGACGCTTTTATCCAGAGTGACTTGACGAACGAGGGAATGCAATACCTATTTCACACATTTAATCACACACCTTCAGATCAAAAGCTTTTTAACATCATGAGAAACATTTCAGTCGCGTGTCCACAAACTTTTGACCGGTAGTGTGTGTGTGTGTGTGTGTGTGTGTGTGTGTGTGTGTGTGTGTATATATATATATATATAAAAAGAGTGTTGTGTGTGAAAATCCCAGGAGACCAGCCGTTTTTGAAATACTCAAACCAGCCCATCAACACCAACACAATGCCACGGTTACCATCACCGAGATCACATCCTCCCATTAACTGAAGCTCTAGATCTGTACCTGAATGTGTTTAGGCATTGATTAGATCACTGCATGAATGTGAAGGTGTTCCTAATAAAGTGTACAATACATGTCCATTCTGATTACTGATGAAAGTTTTCAGTGTTACACCTGCACATCTCCACGTTATGGTCATTCTTAAAGAGTACCACAATAAATCGCATGGAACAGTGAAACAAAACAATACCTCAGGTGTTCCATTTCTTCACCAAAGCAAGTTCCTGCTGTATATTTTTGGAATAAAACAGCTTCTGATTTCTGATTCTGATCACAGGACGATACTTCCCCGTGCTACAAACGCTTCTCAAGCTGCTACTTGGTTTTAGGCATTTTTTTTTTTTTTTTTTTTTTTAAATGTTTGCTGGTTTTGTTGTTGTTGTTTTTCCACTGAAAGCAAATTTCATTACATTATTAACTTCTAGGAGCGTGCGATCATTCTTTGTTGTGTTTGAGTTGAAGGTTTGTATGCTCTGTGGGGTAAAGTCTTAATGAGATCTCCTGGTGTTAACACACAGCTAACTTCACACTCACAGCCTGTAGCCTGTATTCATAAACAGTCTCATGTTTAGAGATGTTACGAGCTCACACGGCCATTGTTGTGGCCACGACTAGAAAAATCGATGTATCGTTGGAAAATCTCCTACAAGCCAAAGAGAGTTCGCAAAAATAAGATCAAAAGATCCAGCGGAATCACCAACAAACTCGAAGGCGACCCTGAAATACCATCGCGTCCTGTGACGTCAGATGTTTCTGGCGTGGGTCAGAAGTTAAACACACGATGTAGGCCTCCAGCTGGAGCGGTGTGTTTAGCTGTCTGGAATGTTTTCGAAGCGAATGAATGAAACCTTTCTCTAAAGATGCGGATGGAGGGTGGTTTCAAGACAAAATGTGGTCCTCATGCGGTAAACAAAATAACAATTTACACCGGTCATCCTGTTCAAAAGTTTACACCCCCTCCCCCTGGCTCTTAATGTACCGTGTCGCCTTCTTGAGCGTCGGTGAACGTTTGCACCTTTTGTAATAGTCGTGTACGAGTCCCTCGGTCGTCCTCGGTGTGAAAAGATGGATCTCGACATCATATAGACGCTGTTGGAAAGGGCTCAAATACGCAGAAGATGCTGGAAAAGTAAAGAACGTGCAGGACCTGGAGGATTTTTCTGAAGAACAGCGGGCAGTTTAACTGCTCAGGACAAACAAGGGACTCGTGAAGAACTCTCACAGAACGTAAACACATCATGTCGTGGATCGTCCGGGTAACGACACACAGGATTAATAATCAAGCGCGTGTAAACTTTTCAACGGAGTAAGTTTTATAAATTCAGCTATTATCTTGTCTTGTGGACTTTACGTAAACATCTGTTATATAAGTGAAATAGATTATTCAGGACAGGACTAAATAAACAACAGCATGGGATTTTTATGATCCGTCTTATTTTGTTAACGGTATTGAGATTTAGCAGATTCTGCAAGGGGTGTGTAAACTTTTGGGCACAACTGTATTTATAGAAACTGGTGGCACATACGTAAAGCTCTACCATTTTAAAGTCTGGAGTCTGGTGTTACTCCCAAAAGTAAAAAAAAAAAAAAGGAAAAAAGTGCATTTAAAACTTTCATTCCAAATTTTTTATTAATTTTTTTTACATTATTGCCAAATTTGAAAACTTTTAGACAGGAGCCTCCTCGTTGCCTCTTCACGGATATTTTGACGTTGATGCTTTAGACATCTTTAGATCTTCGGACTGATTGTTTTTACCCGTGCATTTGTTAAACTGGGTCCTTATGCCAAAAAAAGAAAAGAAAAAAAAAAAAAAGAAAAGAAAGAAAGAAAAAAAAAAGAGCTTCTGGCAAGAATAAAAAGCAGATCGATTTTTCCAAATTCAAGCCACAGCGATATCAAGCAGTTCTCCCAGAACACCACACAAATATATAGCACTTAGACCACAGCGCTGTTGTGCTGTACTTGATTCTGATTGGCTGACAGATGTTCTAAGGTGTCTGATTATTTTCCAGTTATTGTACAGCTAAAGTAGTTCCGGTCAGGTCTTGACCGCAGTACAGTTCTATAACACAAAGTTAGTCACACAGATCGAACAACAAACAAAATGTGCTCTCTTTTCTCTCTCTCTCTCTCTCTCTCTCTCTCTCTCTCTCTAATAACTGCAGATCAATAGCAGTTGAATACTAGCTCGAATATGACGTTTTGGAATTAGCAGCGGAGGCTTGAAATGGGCTGCGTGAAAAGTTAGTTCTACCCACAAGAGCGTTTTAAGGACAAAAACCTGACAAATGTCTTGAAATAAAACATCAGAACAATGTGCCGAGGCGTGGTAACCGCGGTATAGGCGGTATTAACAGCAAAATAACGCACAACCGAGCATTACTGCATTACTTCCCCTGGGTGTGCATTACTTTTCTAACTGCATTACTGAAAAGAAATCAGGACGTAAACAAGGCTCAGATACTGTGATATCAAATTTCATCATTTTTAAAAAAAACAATACTTATCAAGCTCAAGGAGGCTGAGAAACCATCACAGACTCGGAAAACTCATTCCAATCAGGCTTGCTGCTGGGAAGTGAATGGGTCGATCTTTTGACTTGTATCGCCGTATAAAACAGTAACCTTCAACCATTCGGCAACAAGAAATGGCTAAATCAAAGGCTAGAAAACAAGCAGGCTTTGGATAGAAGGAGAAAACCTGGGTATTTGACATATCTTTACACTACAATGCCATTCTGTTGTGAATGTTGTGTTGTGAAAAATCTTTCCACATTGTCCAGCTGCTGTGATGCTTTCATTCAGCCTCGCCAGCCAAAGCCATCTCCATATGGACCATTACAATGGCCTTATCTTTCCCATTCCCAACACAATAGAGTCTCAAAGCCCACTGCCACCCCTCTGTGTGTGTGTGCGTGTGTGTGTGTGTGTGTGTGTGTGTGTGTGTGTGTGTGTGTGTGCTGTATCTGGGCATGGAGCTTCAGCCAAGCCTCTGCATTATGCCTTCATTTAGACCCATGATGATCTGCTTAACCAGGACATTTCTATTAACTAACACACACACACACACACACACACACACACACACACACACAGCCACATGTCTTATAGATTCTGATATGAAAGAGGTAAAGCTGGAATAAAAAAACAAAACGATTTAACATCTGTTTTAAAGATAATAAAAGTTTTTATATACATTCATTTAAATTCATTTCAAACTGAATCCCCTTCTCTTTCTCGTTACCTCGCCCATACGCCCGACAATCAGAAATCCACCGCGGGCCTTAAACGAGGAGGAGAAACAAGGGTCGAATAAAAATAACGGAACCACCGCCATGTTAAATCCTTGATTCTGATTGATGAGAAAAGTGTTGATTATATATTTTCTATAACCGCAGCTCTGACATGAGTTCAAATCACAGGTTTACATTAAATATGCTAATTCTAATACATGATCATTTCTAGACGTGACCGCAGGAGCTAACGTTAAATGTAACTATAAATGGATAATAATAATAATTTAAAAAAAAAAGCACGACGTGCTATTTTGTTCATAAATAATTTCGATTTGCTGTGGTGTAAGACGAATAAAGCACACGCTGTACTGTTGTCGGAAAACGCACGTCATCACACCGTCCCATGCCCCTGAAGTGTTTCCTTCCTTACAAATCTATCCAATGACAGGTTACAAAAACTACACTGATAAACAATGACTAAACTGTAGATCGACACGGTGGAATGAAACTGTTTTCTCTCTCCTCCTCTTCAACGCCACATCAGTGCCCCCCCCCCCCCCTTTACTTCTCCATCTTGCCTGTTTTCTGGTCAGCAATAACAGCAATTTTTTGGGAGGATGATGCCTCAAGGGGTAAACACATGGAGCAAATGAACAATAATATTACAGAAAATAAATCACAGCTCACATGCTGATAAACAACACCTGGTAGAGGGAAACATATTTTTAATCTCTCGTCTTTCCTCGGCTCTCTCTCTCTATTTTTCTTCCCCAAAAAAGGCCTGTGTTTGACGGTCAGCAATAATCGAACCCACTTTCGAGAGGATTAGGCTCCAGGCTTAGGCCAGTGAAGCGGGTAGCGGACGCGGCCTCCTATGGGGGGTATGGGGGGTTATACAGTGTTTTTGGGGGGAGGATAGGGGTAGTTGGGGGACGATTAAGGGGTCTCGCTTATCAGAAGCATGCTGCTGGAGCCAGACTCATGGCAGGAGAGATTGCTTTCATACTCGCGCCGCCACCACAAAGCGCATCACTAATGCGATAAATGCGTGCGAGTTAAAGAGTCACGGCACACTCGCGTATTGTGCTAGTCTTCCCCAATCAGACGCAGCCAAAGCACGATCTCTGCTGCTCCATTTTTCAAAACAGGGTTAATGCCTTGGACAAAAAAGGACTTTTATTCCAGTGTGCATTTTGGACGTACACGAGAGCCAGAATGAGAGGGTGACAGAGGACAAAAAGAGAAAGGAACGCCAGACAGCACCTGTTTTCCCTGAAGAGGAGATGGACTTGACCTCTGACCTCGCCAGACCTCTCCATCTCTCTCACACTCACACACACGCACACCTTTTCCCTTCACACATTTATTAAACACTACACATTGCTCAGTCTTACCAGTTTAAACACAGTGCTTGGGATATGATGTAAAAGCATTACAACACAAAATATCTGCCTGATACATTTATCCAAATTAAATATACACATCACAACGAAAGGCTGTCTAATATAAAATAATATAAAATGACCACAGTCTAATCAAGTGAGAATCGATTAGATTTCTTTTATACTTGTTAAATTCAGTTAATCAATGTTATATTAAAAAATAAGAAAAGGTAGAATAACAATAGGGTACCTACGCAATATATATATAAGAAATATGAAATGAAACATTCTTTTACATGAGCTAGATGATCAAATTACTAGTAATTAGTACACGCTAGCAAAAGTATTTAAACTCAAACTGCTTTTATATCCCTAAATATATATTTGGAATGTACTGTAAGGTTGACATCTTTTCATAATAAATGCTTTCATTCTCATTTATTTGCTTCCAGATGCATTGCGAAACTACGACGCGTTTCGTTTTTCAAGTATACAAATACCACAACTTTCCAAATTCAAGCCAGACGTCTATCTAAACTAGGGATAGGACGATATACTGCTGTGAAAATATAGCATGATAAGGAGATCTATTCAATTTTCTGCTATAAAAGGTATACGTGACGATGTCAGTAGCAACTCTCTTGAACGTATGGCCTATTTGTTTTATAAGAAACAATCGTATAGTTCTACAGTGTTGACTTTTATTAGTTTATCAAGATCTTCTGAACAAGTTCATTAAAAAAAAAAAACAACATTGTATCAGCTTCCTCAATCATTTGAAGTTAGCTGGTTAGTTACAGGTATATTTATAGAGCACTTTTCTAGACACTCAAAGCACTTTACATTGTAGGGATCTCCTCAACCACCACCAGTGTGTCGCATCCACCTGGATGATGCGACGGCAGCCATAGCGCTCCAGAACGTACACCACACACCGGCTATTAGTGGTTCCAGTGGAGGAATTTCACCAGGACCTACTCCTACTCTTTACGAGAAGTGTCCTGCTTAACGACCACAGAGAGTCAGGACTTCGGTTTAACGTCCCATCTGAAAGACGGTGCTGATTTTACAGTACAGTGTCCCCGTAACTACACAGACCACAGGATGAGCGCCCCCTGCTGACCTCACTAATACCACTTCCAGCAGCAACCTTAGTTTTCCCCAGAAGGTCTCCCATCCAGGTACTGGCCAGGCTCAACCCTGCTTAGCTTCAGTGGGACACCAGGTGAGAACTGCAGGGAGATACGGTGAGGACAAGAGCCAGTAACCCTCACAATTTCATTTGCCATTCAATATTGTCCTGTTTAGACTGTGAACGTTCCTAAATAAAATTAGAACATATAATTCATCATTTTATCCTCGTCATATATACCTAGAAAGCTGTCTCTTCTGCACTCATTAGTCGAAATAAAGTCAGACCGGATGCCATTTTCTTAAGCTGTGTGAGTGTTATTGTTATTGTGTTTGTCAGTGCTTACCGGCTCTAGAGAGCGCATTAGAGTCCCCAAGGCAAAGAAAAAAAACCACTATGAGTGCTAGTAATTACCGCTACAAGCTCAGTGGAAACGCCGTCATTGTGGCCGCTAATTAAAAACAGCCAAGCTTTTTCCCCAAAGTGCGAATGTGCACGTGTGTGTGTGAGTGTGTGTGTGTGTGTGTGTGTGGGTGGGTGTTACCTTAATGTCAGCAGCGGAGAGCTTCTCCAAACGCCATGCTGAAAGCTCAGGTGAACTCTGGCTCCGCCTACCCAGGTACACCTGACACACCTGACTCTTCTCCACCAATGAGAGAAGGACGAAGCGTTCACCGATCACCGCTGTGGACGGTAGAGAGAGGCGGGGGTCAGATCCGGTTAGAGTTCAGATGTCACATGTAAAGCGGAAAGCTGAAAGACGCACGAGATTAATAATCGAAACAAGAAAGAGAGAAAATCTGAAATGGCCACTGTAGTGCTTTCTGGACAGGGTAAGATTTCCGGACATGTCCGTTATGCCGCGAGAGTACGTCTGTAGTAATTATCATCAATTCGTACGGAATAAGAGATCTCCACATCGCCTTATTTGAATACAAACAGATTGTTTAAGAGTTCCAGTATAAGTACTTGTTTTAGGGGGCGTGGTCAATCAAGCAATCATGATCGTTAGTATGTCTGTACTTTTGACCTGTTCTAGCTTCTCTAATGAGCCTTTTTAAATGCCATCTATAATCTCATTGCTCTGCATTTTAAACTTGGCTAATACGTGCTTTTGGTTTGGTTTTAGCAGGAGATAACCGAAGAGCACAATAGCTTCATGGAAAGTCTTTAGACTGAAGAAAAACCCTCTTTTCCCACAAGACAGAACGGAATCTTTACCAGCGTGTCAACTCAGTAATCTTTCCAGACTTGTGTATGCACAGTCCGTAAAAATAAATAAATAAATGAATGAATGAATAAATAAATAAATAAATAAATACTGAACTGACGGGAGTAAAATCTCAGCCATACCGCACTTCCCCATGTAAAACAAATCCAACCCGAATAGGGTTGAATACAGAAACCTACTAGGCTACTAATTAAACCCAACATTCGAAACATCAAAAACATTATAAGGATTATTTTAGTATTATGGTGCATTTGGACACATTTATGAGAAATATATTCGATATTTTAGTGTCACGGTTTCCACTTGGCATCACAGTTCTCATGGTAATGAGAAATGAATAATCAATGCCACGTGCTTGTGTATGCGTTGGTTTCTGTTCCAGTCCAGTCTGTCTTGGACTACCATTGGTTTGCTGCCTGAGTGTGTTCACCTGTTCTGTGTTTAGAGCGGATTAGTTTGTTTACTCACTGTATACCGTGTTGTGTACAAGGTATTGTTGCAAGCTCTTAGCGTGCATTTTGTCGTTGGGCCAAACCTGGTTTTTTTCATGTTTCTAAGTATTCCCGAGTTCCAAATTTTCCCGGTTTAGACCCTTGTCTGTTTTTCTTCATTTCTGATTACATACATCATCCATATGTAATTTTGTCTTCTTGTGTTCTGTCAACAAATAAGGAGTCTTGGATTTGCCTCAATAAAGCACGTATTGAGTTTACAAGAGGTCTTTCGGTACACGTTACAGACAGGGCAGGAATTAATAAAACTATTTTTTTGTCATATGAGATACAGTCTGCTCCGAGTTCCTCCGCTGATGTATATGTATGAACGTGTGAAAGAGAATAAGAGACAGTGTAGGTGCAGAAAAAACACAGAAATGCCTACAGGCAGTACATATTTCATGCTAAAGGCAGAAAATTGCTCTGGATCGAGTTGAACCACCGGCTTAGCTCATGCTTTCTTAGCGATTAAACCTTCCCTTGCTAAAAAATTAATCGTTTAAAAGAAGCAATTAAACAGGAGAGGGGAAAAAAAAAAAACAACTCAACACATAACCTGCTTTAAATTGTGGATATAGCCAAACAGCTTTACAAACCTTAAGAGCAATTACAGACGGGATACACACTGGTTCTGGTGTAATTATGGACTGTGGCATGGTATCGGGTGAAAACAGCGAGTAAACAGAGCTATGTGTTAACACTGCTTTAATGAAATATACAGAACTTTTCACTGCCATTAGCCAAGTGTTGTCTGTTTACTGGAGTTTCATTCTTTCGTTTTGACTGGCGATACAAGAAGTATACAACGTATAGAGCTACCAGTTTAGCAATGAAAATGTCTAAATCATCACACACACACACTCATCTCAGAAGAAACAAACAGGTCATTGAGTGAATAAATTTAGGTGAATGCTTTATTCCCACTGAAATATTCCTTTTAAACTACAGGGTGTCCCAAAAGTCTCCATACAGTACACAGGGGAAATGAACAATTTTTAGTCAAATGTCTTCCAAAATTGATTTAGTTGATATTATATACACGACCAGTCAAAAGTTTAGACACACTCATTCTTTAGAATAATAATGAAGTCATCAACACTCTGGAGTAACGCAAATGGAACTACGGGAATTATGTCGTGATAAAAAATCCGAAATAATCGAGTGTTTTATCATCTTCAAAGTAGACGCGCTTTTCGCCTAGAAATTCCCAGAAACGTATTCTTGGCGTTTTTCTCATCCGATTTCTCGAGGAATTTCCCCGAGATGCTTTTTAAACAGTATTAAAGGAGTTCCCACCGACGCCGGACTCTCATCGGCCGCTTTTGGGAAAATATCTCCCTCCGAGTCGTCCGTTTAAATAAAGATTTTCCGTGTAAATAAAACGTTCGTTTTCTAATGACAGAAACGATCACGTCGTCGCGATTATATTTTTGTCTACGACCCCGATTTCACACGTTTAATCTCACGCCTTCAGATCGAAAGCGTTTTAACATCGCGAGAAACCTTTCAGTCGGGCGTCCACAAACTACCAGCGTGTGTATGTTTTTCCAGAACGTAGGACTTTAAGAACGCCTGTAACAAAAGAAGAACGTACTGAAGTCATTCTCATGGCTGGATCGGGAAGAGCTGTCGCAAGGTCGCGATGGACTTTAACAGGAAACGCAACAAACACATCGCACACAAATTCAAAAAGACTGGAAGTGTTTACCCTGTAGCCTTGACTGATTTATAATCATTATTAATATTCGTAAAATTGCTTCTGTGAGAGCCTTTAAAGGTTCTACGTAGAACCTCACAACGGAAAGTTTCCATCTCTCCTGCCAAGACTATACACCATTAGAGCAGTATAACTTATAGTTACGATTTTGCATTATTGGCGTATACTCTATACCACAGCACTGCTGAACTCTTCAATCTGATTGGTCAGGTGGCGTCGGTCAATTCTCTACCACAGCGCTTTGTACGAGTCAGAAGTAAAGCTGTTCCTCTCAGTTTTCTCATAAACATGACAAGATGCGTTATTTTTTCTGAATCTGTTTACATCTGCTACAACGTAAGTGATAACAGGAATTAACACGTTTTACAGACAGAACCGTTTTTTTTTTTGTTTTTTTTTGTAACTATAGACTGATAAAAAGTATGACGTGTCAGTCTTTACTTATTAAAAAATGTCATCATTGGCAAATTGTTGTCGCTGCGCTGAGGAATAAAAGACTCCGGGACATGCCGTTACTATAAAATCAACGTCGGGGTCGTCACGGTAACTGCTTTATCACACCTGCCTATGTAATTGAACTGTAATTTAACTCAAGTGCTTTATTACTTACTTATAAAATGCAGAACGTCGTTATCAAGCGGAAATCCGGCGTACTGAAATATAAATACAGGCATCGTAAAGACGTAATGAGTTATGTCTTGTCAGACTAATTACACAGTGAAATTAACTGTGCGGGGTTATTTATGTATTTATTTATTTATTTATTTGGAGACATGATTTAATTACACTGCCGAGTAATTCAGTCTAACGGACTCGGCCATGTAATTCAGCGAAATGCTCAAGCATTAAACGCTAAAAATAGCCATCACTCAGCAATTTCCCTTACTTAAAAACACAGAAATGTCAATCACACATAAGAGACTATAGTAGTGTATTTAGACTGTGCTAAGCTCTGCCAAAATGTGAGGGATTTCATGCTAATCCATTAGCAAATAAATGTCCAACTTTGTAGCCTGGGGCTGAAAAACTGGCCTTGTTCGTGTCTGTGTGTGTGTGTGTGTGGAACAGGTTTTGGCCCATATGTGAAGCAGAAGACCGAGGCGTATTAGCGATCGGTGTCAGTCAGCTTGCTAGATCCACTTAACGTCCTCCTCGTTTTAAAACGTGTTGACACTGCGGCCTAAAGAGCTTAACGGCGCCGCGTTTAATGCAATGACAAATAATGAATGCGACGAGAATCACTTACAGCCTCCTCGGTTAGGAAAATAAAAGGCTTCAGCACAACTCTACGCTGTTTAGGATGACGTTTAAGAAATTTGCCCCCGAGGGGAAAATAAACGGTTTGCCGTACGTACGTTATTCGTGATGTTCCGATTGATATTTTCCTGAGCGATTTCAAATGATTCGTTTGCTAGCATTTAGTAGAAATCGAGCTTTCCGCTAATTCTACCCTAGATTGCTACTGACTACTAACCAAGTCCATTCAATATCCATTAAAATATAATTTTAAAATTAAAATATATATGACTTATTAAGGAAGCATTAATCAAATCGAATACTGATTTAAAAAAAATAAATACCAATAATGATTTATTAACCAAAGAATTTGTAAACAGAAGTTGTAGTGTCCACATTGTTAGACACACCGCATTAGATCTTGTCTGTGTAGAGAATAAAAAAAAAAAAAGAAAAGAAAAAATGTTATTTAGTTGTATAAGTTGCATATAACTGCAGCTCTGTTAAATTCTCAATTCTGATTGGTCGGAAGGTGTGGATTCATTTTCTATAACAGCAGCTCTGACAATATTTCAGCTGCGTATCAAATCACAGGTTTACATGAATGCACTCGTTCTAATACATCATCGTTTCTATAGTAACGACTCGTTCACGTAGATGGATGTAAGTGTTGATACGGCGACGTTTTCATCAAAAGACGAAAGACGTTTATTTAGCATTTACGGAAGGAGTCTCCGGTGTCAGCGCGTTAAATTCGTGTTACACTCGGAGGTAAAGCTGGGACTTCGTGACAGAAAGCTTCTGAATGTGACAAAGTGCTGGCACTGGAGACTCCTTCCAAATGCTAAACAAACATCCAGCTTATCCTACACAGGGTCACGGGGGGGGGGGGGGGGGGGGGGCTGGAGCCTAGCCCAGGGCACAACTCGGGGCACACACCATGGAAAGTTTGGAAATGCCGATCAGTCTGCAACTCATGTGTTTGGACCGGGGGAGGAAACCGGAGTACCTGGAGGAAACCCCTGAATCACGGGAGAACACGCAAACTCCACGCACGCAGGGCGGAGCTGGGAATCGAACCCCAAACCCCGGAGGTGCGAGGCAAACATGCTAACCACTAAACCACCGATTCTGCCGTACACACAGAGCTGCTGTGATTAAAAAAATAAAATTGCAGTCACATTCACACCGTGTCATTTTGGCGTTTACTTACGGACCCATACCAAGAGCTTGGCACTGTAACTAATGAGGACATATCGCTGATGAATCTGTTATAGAGGCTTTATTAGTGTCCAATAAGGGCCTTGTTAATTTGTAAAATTAAAAGCTGTTGCCACTTGGTGATGGTGAGAGGTTGTGACTAATTGACTGGGGGGTGTGAAACTAATGAAATAGGTGACAGATGTGAAGACCCCCCCCATACACACACACACACACACACACACACACACACACAAATTACTGTGGTAATTAGGGCCTCTGAGGAGCTGAATGGGACTCTGTGGGGGGTGGCACAGGGAGGGAAGGGGAGAGGGGTGAGACGGAGAGAAAGAGCGAGTGAGACAGGCTTGTCAGGTGTCTAGAGACCCGCTAGAGACACTCAGCTTATAAACAATAAGTGATATGAGAAAATAATTAGCAGATTTGGGACAGTGTCCAAATCCAAACGAGGCAGGAAGTAACGCCACGGTCCATGGAGAGTCAGCAATTAAAAGCAGAGGGAGCACTCTCTCTGTGTGTGTGTGTGTGTGTGTGTGTGTGTGTGTGTGTGTGTCCAGACACTTCCAGCTTCCTCAGGGAGTAACAGAAGATGTAGAGACAGAAGGTTGGTGACCTATGGGTGTGTGCTGCCCAAGTGCATGCTGGGAAAATGGGCAGTGTGTGTAATTGGTTTGTGCTTTCTTCAACAGTGTGTATATATACCTGTGTGTGTGTGTGTGTGTGTCTGTGTGTGTGTGTGTGTGTGTTAGACTCACCGTGACTGATGGTGTCAGCAGGTAGTCGTCCCACCAGTGTTTTGTCGATGCCCACTCTCTCTAACTGAGCTCCACTCAGAGTGAGGGTCACTAAAACACCTGAGCTCAACAGCATCTACACACACACACACACACACACGTATTATATATATATATATATATAAAATAGTTATCTCACAGACATCTACATCTAAAAAAACAAAACCAAAACACCACTGGAGATTCCGTTGTAATTAATGACCGTTTTTTGTAATTAATGACCGAAATTTCCTCAGCACGTGAAATTTACAATTTAGAGCAAATTCTTTCTTCATATTTTATCAGAAACGTGAAACACTATAAGTAAGGGATGATCCACAGCGAGGTGTGCGTTACGATTTTAACGCATGACGCGGAGGAAAAGAAGCACTTGTTTTTTCCCCCCACACACGGGGGTAAGAAAGACGTCGTTCTGAGTTAACTTCCCGCTTCTGAGGTTAGTCGATTGCAGCAACAATCTAGGCTGCTGCATGCTGGGATACGCACCTGGCAGCAATGCTTCGTCCTCCATTTGGTACAAATACAGGAATTAGACTGTAACAACTCCTGATAAAGAGACAGAAAGAAGAATTATAGCAACAATCGCAATACGTTTAGTGCAAAATGATCGAGAGAGAGAGAGAGAGAGAGAGAGACAGAAATGAAAGAAATTTGCTAACTGGGGTCTTGCTCTGTCGTTTGAAGGCCTTGGCTTCATGTAGATGTTTCCAATTTCAGATTTTGTGAGGAGGCCAAAAAGTTACCCACAGAGCTACTGAACAAAGCTGCATCTGTGTGTGTGTGTGTGTGTGTGTGTGTGTGTGTGTGTGAGTGAGAGAGAGAGAGAGAGAGAGGGAGATGAGGGGTGGTGGGGGCAACAGACAGGGAGGGGTGAACCTGCCCAAAGTCCTGTTGATCCCCCTCAAATATCCCCTGTGATGACAGAGAGACACCCACACCCAGGTGCTGAGAGAGAGAGAGAGAGAGAGAGAGAGAGAGAGAAAGAGAGAGAGAGAGAGAGAGAGAGAATGCTGCAATTTGTTAATTAATCTGGAGTTATTGAGAAGGGGAAATGTAAACAAATACCTCCAGTTCCTTGAGGGTGTCCCTCAACCTCTCCGGACGACGGTTACTCAGGAGCCATGGGTAACCTCGTGCTGAGGCGGTGGGGTGGGGTGGGGGGGGGGGAGAGAGAGAGAGAGAGAGAGAGAGAGAGAGAGAGAGAGAGAGAGAGAGAGGGGAAGGGAAAGACAAATCAGCACAGAAAATGTTTTCGTGTTTTGTTTATGAGAGGAAGTAGATCGGAGTGACCCGGAGTCTAAAGGTCGAAATGTCACCAACTACAATGAGGCCGAGCTGAAAGTTCCTTCCTTCAGTTAACAAATGAAATTCGGCTGCGGTGGGCGCTAGAGACGGAAACAAAAGTTCCTCATCTGAAAACTGTACAATGCATTAAATCACGGCATATCCTTAGAACTTCACGTGGTCAACGAGGTCATCGTTAAAATTCTGTACAACACTACAGCGCTTGTCTGAGGGTTCAATTATTTGCTCAGGTTAGACGATTTATTATAAAAGGAATAACTTCACCTTTAGTAGTTAATCATAGCTGGGGTTTTTTTTTTTCCCCCCCTACAGCTCTAATAAAACCGTCTCCTAACACACACAACCGGTCAAAAGTTTGTGGACGCCCGACTGAAAGGTTTCTCGTGATGTTAAAAAGCTTTCGATCTGAAGGCGTGTGATTAAACGTGTGAAATCGGTGTCGCAGACAAAAATATAATCGCGACGACGGGATCGTTTCTGTCATTAGAAAACGAACGCTTTATTTACACGGAAAATCTTTATTTAAACGGACGACTCGGAGGGAGATATTTTCCCAAAAGCGGCCGATGAGAGTCCGGCGTCGGTGTGAACTCCTTTATACTGTTTAAAAAGCATCTCAGGGAAATTCCTCGAGAAATCGGATGAGAAAAACGCCAAGAATACGTTTCTGGGAATTTCTACGCGAAAAGCGCGTCTACTTTGAAGATGATAAAATACTCGATTATTTTGGATTTTTTTTATCATGACATAATTCCCGTAGTTCCATTTGTGTTACTCCAGAGTGTTGATGACTTCATTATTATTCTAAAACGTGGAGAGAAAAAAATAAATAAAGAATGAGTGTGTAGCGTACATGACATAAGGAATAACACATTCACGGGGCGTGCGGTTACAAGAAAACAAATAACTTTGTGAGGAAACGAGTGTTTCTAGCTGCTACGAGGTCAGTGATAACAGGAGCATAGTTTCATGGATCATCCAGGACATCAAATATACTCTTTTTTTTTTTTTTTTTTTTTTTTGAAAGTATGACACGTTATTTAATTAATGATATAATTAAAAAGAATGAACGATGGGCACGCTACTGTGGAATAAAAGGAATAAAACACTTGGGGGAAAATAACCCTGACCGTCACTCTTACATTACGCCCCGTTTCCTCTACACAAGCAGCGAAAAAAAAACTGAGGGGCGTGTAAACATTAAACCACTTCAAAGTAAAACAGCGATTAACTTGAGGGCCCTCTGAAGACAGAGTGTGTACTTTAGTTACCTTGTACACTTAATATGCTTTATTAACTAATAACCTAGCGCCACACGTTTCCCCCACGCCGGAGACTCATTCAATCGTCTGTGTGTGCCTCGGGGAGGAAAGAACTCAAAGTTACCGTAACATATTAAAACACGCCGGTGTAAAATGTGCTGTCACACTCATGAAAACCTCATCTGCCTCCCACGAAACACACACACACACACACACACACACACATACGGAGTTAATTGAATTTCTGTGTTTGTATTAACAGGTTAACGTGAGCCGAGCCGAGGTTGAGAGGCTTCTTTTTGGAAATTTGCCCTTAAAGGATTCCAATTTGGGCTTTTGTGTACGTGTGCGCGTGTGTGTGTGTGTGTGTGCTATTAAGAAACAGGCCCCCGTCCTTAAAAAGAGATTCATAAATACATGAATATTAATGAAGGGGCGAGAGAGAGAGGAATGGTGTGTTAAGGATGAGTGTGTCTCTCCTGATAAGCGACTTTTTGTCCCTCTGAAGTCTCTGAGGATTATTTATTTATTTACGATTCCTATTTTATTGGGTGATGGATCTGTTATTACCCACACATGCAGTATTACATATTACATATCACACACGCACACACACACTAATATATATATATATATATATATATAAACTATATAACGTATATATACGCTGTATAATATTTGCATTTGAATTGCTTAAAGCTTCGGTACACTTATGCATTTAAATCTAACTGAGCTGAACGTAATGTTATACTGCCCAACTACTCTCACGCAAACGCACACAAAGGTGAACGTCGTGTCGCTTTTCTTACACAAAGGAAACGATTACCAGGCGAAACCGCGATCTGATCACGCACTGTTTTTATTCGTCTAGCCGCAGAATGTTTTGTCATCACTGATACTATAATACTACGAGATAAATTTAGCTAACGAGAAATTCCTAGCTTCCAGAGAGAGAAAAAAACCAAAAACAAAACCCCTACCCTACCCACGTGTGTGGACGAGACAAATCTTTGTTTGTTTGTTTGTTTGTTTGTTTGAGATGTGAGACAAGCAGCCGTAAGAAAACAGCGAGGCAACACTCTGGTGTGAAGCGATTTAATAATCAGCAGCTCCTGCTCTTATTTATTTGTTTGCTTTGCTTCCCATTGGTTTCCAACGTTCACCTAGATGACGTCGGCACGAAGCAAAAGTAACTGCCCCCCCCCCCGCCCACAAACGAACACGTCTTTCCCGCTTCGGTGAAGTGACTTTTCCAATTGTTAAATTATTAAAACGACTCTAGGTGAAAAAGCAGAAAAGCGTAGTCGTCGGGTATCGGCGGATAGCGATCGGTCAAAAACTGTAAATGCTACAGCTAAACCGTAAATTCTGGCACCTCTGATATATATATATATATATATACGTCCGATACATAACAGCCTCGTACTGTAGACGCTCATCTGATGAACACCGTCTGAGATTCAGACACTGAAAAATAGTGACTAATGTGTCATTCGTGCATGATTAGAAAATATTCACGCTAGAAATTGCCTGTGGGGTTTTACGCGGGGCGTCGAGCGGAAAGGTTTCGGGAAGCGCGTGTTATGACTCTCGTTACCCAAATGAACGTTAGAAGCATTTTTTGAGGACATTTGGCGTGTTTCTCTCCCTTCAAAGATCTAAATATTATTTAGATTTGCTCTGACAGGACTGATACGTGCCCATTTTTTTTTTTAAATATATAGATCCATTGCTAACAAGTCACACACACACACACACACACACACGAAAATGATTACAAAAGGTAGAGGACTCACTCTCGGCAAAGTGCTGCTTCTCACTGTAGTAATGCTGATCTGCAGGAAAGACTGAACACACACACACACACACACACACAGAAAGAGAGAGAGAGAGAGAGAAAGACACACACACACACACACACACACACACACAGAGAGAGAGAGCAAGAGAAACAGCCGTCAAAAACCAATATGGCTCTGCTTCTTCAGCTAAAATGAGGTGCGTGTGTCAAAACGAGTGTGTGAGTCAGGCGGTATCTCGTAGTCCGTGAGCTGGAGTTCGGTGTGTTTAAACTCGTGAAGAACTCGACACGGAGCTGATGAGTCGATTCAGGAGTCTTCGGAGATGTAAGCACTAACGTGTGCGGTGCATGATGGGGTTTTATAGGACCTCTGCTTCATACTCATGGACCTATGACCTTTCTCAGCTGGAGAGCTGGTCCAAACACACACACACACACACACATGCTGACAACTCCTTGATCTCTTCCTCTTGGTAGAGCTGCTGCACCCTCTGGTGGACACAAATCAAGGAAGCAGGACTCGAACCCACACACACACACACACACACACACACTATTACTTGTGTATAGTGTAAGTATAAAGAAATGTGCAGAGTCTCAGGTGCAGTGCCCTTTTCAGATATCTAGCTACCGACTGTGGCCCGTCTGCTATCATACGACAGTTTGCTCACATGTCAGTT
The DNA here is from genome assembly GCF_023375685.1 of Ictalurus furcatus. Lineage (NCBI taxonomy): Eukaryota > Metazoa > Chordata > Actinopteri > Siluriformes > Ictaluridae > Ictalurus > Ictalurus furcatus. The sequence continues at coordinate 26,419,850 of NC_071263.1, forward strand.
TCCCCCGGCCCATTCCTCAATGTAAAGGGAACACCAGAGAACGGAAACGAAGGCCGAACGGTTACAGGAACCACGATGGCTATAGGGAAGGAGAGAGTGAATTTGACACACTTACCCGGTTCTCCTTTCTCATAAAACTGGAATGTGCCAATATCTGTGTCTGTAAAAGAGAGAGAGAGAGAGAAAGACATAATCCAGAGATTGAATTATCAGCATTTTTGACATTGGTGGAACAAACACACCTATTCAACACCGAGTAAAGCGAGGGAGCAAGGAAAAGGGAAGAATTTGGAAAGACAAACACACTGTGCTTTCTGATCAAGTTGTGAGAATAGTGCTGCTAGTTCAGGATGATGTTCCTCACACGGGACACCCGTATATCCAAGTGCAGCACTGCGGATACGGATGTTAAGCGTGCACCGGTTAAGACCTGAGGCTGAAAGTACGTTCACACATACAGCGACTCGCATTGACAACGTGACCGGAGATCACTCATTTTCAAAGAGACCTGGCGATTTCCAGCGACAGGAGCGACAGCGACCGTTGGAGACTAGATGTGGGCGTGTCCAGAGATTAAGTGGCAGGGGGGTGTAAACTTTTAAACAGGACGATTGGTGTAAATTGTTATTATTTTCTCTTCTGGGAGACGTGTAACGATCTTATTTGGCTACTGAAGGGCGGTACTGAATGGGAAAGAAAACAAGATCTTTAAACAAAATAATAACAATTTACACACGATCATCCTGTTCAAAAGTTTACACCCCCTCCCCCTGGCTCTTAACGTATCGCGTCGCCTTCTTGAGCATCGGTGAACGTTTGCACCTTGTGTAATAGTCGTGTACGAGTCCCTCGATGGATCTCGACATCATATAGACGCTGTTGGAACGGAGTCAAATACGCAGGAGATGCTGGAAAAGTAAAGAACGTGCAGGACCTGGAGGATTTTTGTGAAGAACAGTGGGCAGTTTAACTGCTCAGGACAAACAAGGGACTCGTGAAGAACTCTCACAGAACGTAAACACATCATGTCGTGGATCGTCCGGGTAACGACACACAGGATTGATAATCAAGCGCGTGTAAACTTTTCAACGGGGTAAGTTTTTATATACGGGAAGGGAATCGAATTAAAAACCTAAATACAACAGAACAGAAGTGTGGAAACGTTCCTAACTAACGATTGTGTGTGTGTGTGTGTGTGTAAGTAAAAGAGTGTACTTAAACGTGTGTGTTTCAAACTGCGAGACAGCGGTAGAGCAAAACAGTGTGAGATCTGTCAAATATTTACGTGTGACTCTGAAACTTTTCTCTGTGTGTGTGTGTGTGTGTGTGTGTGTTAAATACCTTGCACATTCAGACTGCTTCTTGAGGACCACAGGTTCAGCTCCGCTAAGCAGAACGCCATCGGATGACACGGAAGCCTTGGGAAGAGGGAGAGATGTTGAAAAGGACGTGAACAATGAGAGACAGAGATACACATCTCCCACTTGTATCACTCACAGAGCTTTTCACTCCAGATCTCAAACCCGCACACACACACACTTGACTACTCCGACTCAGGGATGGGGGTCACTGGGTTTGCGCGGTTCCTCTGTGCAGATAGTGTGAGCGTTCTCCTCATTTCCCCTTATACACAATCTCTGTCCTGACCTTTTCATTTCCATCGGACAGCTCGGTTGATTCAATTTGCCCCCGCGTTCTCGCGCTCCCGCCACCTTTTAAATCACGGCAACGGTGGTTGATTGCGTTCAGGATGGCGGAGGTAGACGGCAATTAAGAAGGAAGGGCAGGAGGAAAAAGGTGGGTCCAGTGAATGAGCGATGATAAACTTAATCTGGACCTTATTAAATAAGTGTTGGGGGAAGGGGGGAGGGAAGGACGAGTAAGGAAGACTCAAAGCTGCGGGCACAAGAGACTCGCATGCTAGCATGCTAATGTAGAGGGAGACAAGTAAAGCGAGAGGGTGATGTGAGGTGATGGATTGAGAAAGGTAAAGGGAGTATAAAAGAAGGATGAGAGCGTGTGGAACAGATAAGACTTTGATAACGACTCGGTTTCCTCAGACTTTAATTACGTTAGCGTTTATATCTGAGCGGGAGGCCGGACTCGGCCTGTGCTCGTTCTAAAACCTTTCATTAAATCGGAGATTCAGATTCAGATTTGTATTAAAAAAAAAAAAAAAATCCTGGTCGCACTTCTGTTCAGAACAGAGTCCTTCAAGGTCGTTTCAAGCCACGGCAAAGAGTATAATCTGCAGTAAGTAATACTTGAAAATACATCACTAGTCTTCCAGAAGTTGTTTATGTAAGGAATAACACACGACAGAGTAAACCGTGATATGAAAATGATCGTGTTATTCTGATTACGCTACAGCGATTTTTGCCAACAATTCCAATATCTCACGGGGTATAACCCCGGTGTCCTGCCGAAATTCCCCCATTGGCCCTTCTCTATCATGTTCCCCTAATAATCTCCATCTCTGAACTGGCTACATCACTCTCCTCTCATCTCCACTAATAGCTGGTGTGTGGAGGACGTTCTGGAGCACTATGGTGGACGCTACACACTAGTGGTGGATGAGGAAACCCCCACCCCCCCTTTTTTTTTTTTTTTTTTTTTTTTTTACACGAAAGCTTCAAGTGCGGTTAATTATTTGTCGTGCTGTACGTGCAAACAGACGACTGATTGAAGCCGTGGGCTGCGTCCCAAACCGCGTACTTACCTGCTATATAGTAGCTGAGATACATGTATATCTCCTACTATATACTGTAGCAGGTAAGTACGCGGTTTGGGACGCAGCCGTGCTCTCTCGTTTGCCGGAGAACGGTTGAGCGCTGCCGTGTGTGTACGTGTCCTGTCGCACAATGCGGTGAAAACTCTCACACGACGTTAATAGTGTGATTAAGGTGTGTACGTGTCTGTAACGCACGTCCATAATGCGACTAAAACAGGAATACTCCACGCGTCTTAATTCCGTTTGTGTTTACTTCGAGTATGACTTTAAACAGATTAAGGTCATCAGTAATCTCTTTTTACATGCTAGTTTCTTAATCAGAGTATCGTCTTAATCGGGTTCATATCGGATTATTGTCGTCCATGTAAACGTACTGATTGATGGTGTAACATGATTACACATGTTTGTGTTAAGTTTTAGCAGGTGATTTGATCATGCCACAGGTTTCAACTTTACACTGTTAAACAACATAGTTTTTGTCCTCACGTTTTGCTGGTGACGTTACTCTGGGTCTGCGTGTGTGTGTGTGTGTGTGTGTGTGTGTGTGCGAGATGTGCAAGGTGAGCGAGGTTTGAACGTTGTCACATAAGCGCGTGTGTGTTGTGATCAGTGAAGGTTCAGAATGGCGGCAGTGATCTTTGAACCCTTCTCCGGTTTCTTCGGGCTAATTTGAGAAGGATGAGAGACGGGCGCCATGTGTTGCAAAAGCCTGCGGCGATACACTTCAAACAGCGGAGACTTGCCGTAGCTACATTTCGGGTTTATTTTTTATTTTTAAAATTTTTTTTATTAGTCTAATTAACTTTCTAACTGGCTTGAAAACGAGATGCGAGATGTGATGGTGAACCAAAAGAACACACACTCTCAGTCAAGAGCAGGCCTGTCCATTGAGAGTGATGTTCATACAGGCATCATGGTGTTCATTCACACACACGCACACACACACACACACACACACACACACTTAACGTATATCTTTCTCACACACACTGTAAGAGAACAGGCCTGTCGGGAACAGATGACGAGCTGCTTCAAAGAAACACTCGTGTTTTTCACCCCAAGCACACGCTAATTACACCTTTCACTCTTCAAACTCAGACAGCCTGTCTCAATGAGATGACCTTGGCATGGACAGAGAGAAAACCTGAACGTCCACACACACACACACACACACACACACACAGACACACACAGACACGCATGACTATCATGGTAGTTGTGTTCTGCTGTGTTCCCCGCCCATCATATACTCCTAAAGGTGTGCAAACTTCAATCTAAGTCTCTATAAAAAAATCTGGCATTGGTGTACCGTTTATTCATTTATTCACACACGAGCACGACTGCTCCGTTCACATCACCAAGACGACCAAAAAGATCATTCGCTTTTCCTCTTTCTTTCTTTCAGCATAAACTACTTCAAACTTTTTTTTTTTCTTTTTTCCCTTGTCTTCCTATACTAGGGATGTAAACGAATACGTTATTAGAAATGAACAGACTAAACAAATGTAAATTTTTTAATTGTAAAAATGTTGTTTTTTTTAATAAAAGCTTGCCAGCAAGCACTACATCACCAACATTAAACACGTGCATCAAATCTCCAGAACTACACACATCTCCAAAACTACACACATCTCCAGAAATACACAAATCTCCAGAAATACACACATCTCCAAAACTACACACATCTCCAAAACTACACACATCTGCAGAACTACACAAATCTCCAAAACTACACACATCTGCAAAACTACACACATGTACACAAATCTCCAGAACTACACAAATCTACACAAATCTCCAAAACTACACAAATCTCCAAAACTACACACATCTACACAAATCTCCAGAACTACACAAATCTACACAAATCTCCAGAACTACACAAATCTACACAAATCTCCAAAACTACACAAATCTCCAGAACTACACACATCTCCAGAACTACACACATCTCCAGAACTACACACATGTACACAAATCTCCAGAACTACACAAATCTACACAAATCTCCAAAACTACACAAATCTCCAAAACTACACACATCTACACAAATCTCCAGAACTACACAAATCTACACAAATCTCCAGAACTACACAAATCTACACAAATCTCCAAAACTACACAAATCTCCAGAACTACACACATCTCCAGAACTACACACATCTCCAGAACTACACACATCTGCAAAACTACACACATGTACACAAATCTCCAAAACTACACAAATCTCCAAAACTACACACATCTACACAAATCTCCAGAACTACACAAATCTACACAAATCTCCAAAACTACACAAATCTCCAGAACTACACACATCTCCAGAACTACACAAATCTCCAAAACTACACACATCTGCAAAACTACACACATCTACACAAATCTCCAGAACTACACAAATCTACACAAATCTCCAGAACTACACAAATCTACACAAATCTCCAGAAATACACAAATCTCCAGAACTACACAAATCTACACAAATCTCCAGAAATACACAAATCTCCAGAACTGCACAAATCTCCAGAACTACAAATCTCCAGAACTACACACATCTACACAAATCTCCAGAACTACACAAATCTACACAAATCTCCAAAACTACACAAATCTCCAGAACTACACACATCTACACAAATCTCCAGAACTACACAAATCTACACAAATCTCCAAAACTGCACAAATCTCCAGAACTACACAAATCTTCAGAACTACACAAATCTCCAAAACTACACACATCTACACAAATCTCCAAAACTACACAAATCTACACAAATCTCCAAAACTACACAAATCTCCAGAACTACACAAATCTCCAGAACTACACACATCTACACAAATCTCCAGAACTACACAAATCTACACAAATCTCCAGAACTACACAAATCTACACAAATCTCCAAAACTACACAAATCTCCAAAACTACACACATCTGCAAAACTACACACATCTCCAGAACTACACAAATCTACACAAATCTCCAGAAATACACAAATCTCCAGAACTGCACAAATCTCCAGAACTACAAATCTCCAGAACTACACACATCTACACAAATCTCCAGAACTACACAAATCTACACAAATCTCCAAAACTGCACAAATCTCCAGAACTACACAAATCTTCAGAACTACACAAATCTCCAAAACTACACACATCTACACAAATCTCCAGAACTACACAAATCTACACAAATCTCCAGAACTACACAAATCTTCAGAACTACACAAATCTCCAGAACTACAAATCTCCAGAACTACACACATCTAAAAACTCTATAGATTATATAAACTCTATAGCTCTATAAACCCTGTTCTGTCTCCATAGCTCTGCAATATTTTAGTCTTTAATTTATTTATTCATTTTCATATGGTTCATTTTCATATGGTTCATTTACATGTGATTCATTTACATGTGATTCATTTTCATATGGTTCATTTACATGTGATTCATTTACATGTGATTCATTTTCATGAGATTCATATTCAAGTGATACATTTTCATGTGATTCATTTACGTATGATTCATTTACATGTGAAACATTTTCATGAGATTCATTTTCATGTGATTCATATTCCAGTGATACATTTTCATGTGATTCATTTACGTATGATAGCTCTGCAATATTTTAAAGCGGAAACTGCACATCGTACACACTCTCTGTGCTTACACGTTCCCGTTGTTTGTCGTGGCCGACGTAAATGGAAACACGACTTGCCTTTTCCATCAGAAACTCGGCTTCAAAACAAACACAACGTCAAGTTACAAACTGCAACCCTGGCAACCTGCTCACAGGACAAAGACCAGGTTCATTAACAGGATTAACATGAACAGGAGGCACACTATTCCTTTTTTGGGGTGGGGGGGGTTATTGTGTGGTTTGCTCCAGTAGCCCGACCTAATCACTGCCTTACTGCATTCTGAACAAACAAAAGAAATATGCTTTCATTTATAAAGCTCCATATATAGCACGACTCCGCCGGGTCTCCAAAAAATAATAAATTAATGCATTTTATTCTTATATGAACATTTGCCATAACTATTCAATGAAAACCATCTTGAAAAATCATATATGATATGATATATGATATATGTCTCATCATTGGAGTAAATTCTGATCTTTCTGGAATGCAAACAATGGACGTTGTCTCGGAAACATATAAACACAGGAAAGAGATTTTAAGCGTGGGAATTTATCCCTATTGAGCGAGCCGGTGGTGACGGTGGTGAGGAAAAACTCCCTAAGAGGATATGAGGAAGAAACCTTGAGAGGAACCAGACTCAGAAGGGAACCCGTCCTCATCTGGGTAACGACGGATATAATATTGTGCAACAATAAAAGGTTGCAATGAATGATGACTAAAACATAGTGAATAAACCTTATACAACTGACTAATTTGAGCTTTAGTAAACAAATAAAACCTTTAACGAACCCCCTTTCTTTCTCTATCTATCTATCTCATACAGCTCTCACCCCTTTCTTTCATTTGCTCTTGCTTCTTTCTTTCTCTCCATCTGTCCGTCCTCCTTTGTTTCACTAGCACGGTGGTTTTCTATTCAGTGACGGTCACTCAGTTGCCCCTCCCTCTTTTTTTGTCCTGAGGGTGTGCAAACTTTTGGGCTTGACCAAAAAAAAAAAATTTTCTTTACAATTTTGTCGTTTTTGGTGTATTGTTTATTCGTCTTTTCCTTCGTGGGCACGATTCACCTCACCGAAGGCTAGCAGACGCAACGACACTGAAGCGCTAATGATAAATATTTCTCGCTTTGAAACAGAGAGAGCAAAAGGTTTTCTTCTTCTCAACTCGTTTCAGGAGAAATTGGGTTTTTCTTCACGCTTAAAAGAGAAGGCGGGAGGAAACGCTGACTCATCCTTAAAGCTTCTGGAGGGGGAAAAAAAAATAAACAGATGAAAGGATCCTCTTATGTCAGTAAACTTGTTAAGAGCAGGTGCTGCTGCTAGCGCTTTTGGCTTGCCGGTTTTATTCGGCCATTTTCCTGTGGTGAAGGAGGTTTTTTTTTTTTTTTAAACACGGGAAAGAGTAGAGGAGATGGAAGAGAGGCAAAAGTTTGTCTCAGGGTTTTCTCTCATTTTATTTAGACATCCAGCAGGCCGGGCCATGGCTACAGATAAGACTTAGCATGCTCAGCAACGCTAGTGTGTTAGCGTCCTCTGTGCTAACTGGCCTGTCACGCTAACTGGCCTGAAAGGTGAAGAGAGCTGCTGTTCTGCTGGCAGACGCAATTTCACTGCCGGGATTTCGCTTCTTTTCTACAGACATCAGCGGTTTGTTCCTAATGGACGGATGGACTGTAGGATGGACGGATGAGAGAGAGAGAGAGAGAAAAAAAATGGATGGACAGAGAGAATCTGAAGAAGATTTTTTTTGTTTGCTATAAACCCTTTGGCCTCTTTTTAAAAAATTTCCAACCTTCCATCTTAATTTTTTTTACTCTCCCACTCCCCTCCACCCTTTTCTTTCTTTCCTTCCACATGTTTTTCATTTGCTACCCTCCTTTCTTTCATTTGTTCCAGCGTCTTTCTTTCTCTCCTTTCTTCTGACTTTTCTTTTTAACTTGTTCGCATTTGCTCGAGCTTCTTATTTTTCTCTCCCTTTCTTTCTTGCACTCATTGTCTTTTGCATTTTCTTTTTTTAATGAATTGATGAATTCTATCGTTCATTTATTCATTCATTCTTCCATTTTCTTTCGTGTCCATTTTTCTTCCTGCCTTTCTTTCAGTCTCTCTCTTTCGCTCGTTTATCCCTTCTTACTTTCTAGCTTTCTTTATTTCGCATTTGTGTCTTTTTCTTTCTGTCTTTCTTTCTTTCCTGTCCATTTTTCTCTCCTTCTTTCTTATGTGTCCATTCTTTCGTCCTGCCTTTCTTTCAGTCTCTGTCTCACTTTCTTTCCTTCACTCATTTCTTTGTTTCTCACTTGTGTCCTTTTTCTTCCGGTCTGTCTTTCCTGTCCATTTTTCTTCCATTTCTTTCAGTCTTTCTCTCTCTCTCACTTTCTTTTGTTCTTTCACTCATTTTATCCCTTCTTACTTTCTATCTTTATTTCTTTGTTTCACACTTGTGTCCTTTTTCTTTGTCTGTCTTTCTTTCATTCATGTTTATTTTTCTTCTCTTTCTTTCAGTCTCTCTCTCTCTCGCCTTTCTTTTTTTCCTATGTTCTGTCTTTAACATTCTTTCTTTCCCTCATTTCTGCCTTTCACTTTCTTTCTTTCCCTCATTTCTGCCTTTCACTTTTTTCTTTCCCTCATTTCTGTCTTTCACTTTCTTTCTTTCCCTCATTTCTGTCTTTCACTTTCTTTCTTTCCCTCATTTCTGTCTTTCACTTTCTTTCTTTCCCTCATTTCTTTCACTTTCTTTCTTTCCCTCATTTCTGTCTTTCACTTTCTTTCTTTCCCTCATTTCTTTCACTTTCTTTCTTTCCCTCATTTCTGTCTTTCACTTTCTTTCTTTCCCTCATTTCTTTCACTTTCTTTCTTTCCCTCATTTCTGTCTTTCACTTTCTTTCCTTCCCTCATTTGTCTTTCACTTTCTTTCTTTCCCTCATTTCTGTCTTTCACTTTCTTTCTTTCCCTCATTTCTTTCACTTTCTTTCTTTCCCTCATTTCTGTCTTTCACTTTCTTTCTTTCCCTCATTTCTTTCACTTTCTTTCTTTCCCTCATTTCTGTCTTTCACTTTCTTTCTTTCCCTCATTTGTCTTTCACTTTCTTTCTTTCCCTCATTTCTGTCTTTCACTTTCTTTCTTTCCCTCATTTCTTTCACTTTCTTTCTTTCCCTCATTTCTGTCTTTCACTTTCTTTCTTTCCCTCATTTGTCTTTCACTTTCTTTCTTTCCCTCATTTCTTTCACTTTCTTTCTTTCCCTCATTTCTGTCTTTCACTTTCTTTCTTTCCCTCATTTCTGTCTTTCACTTTCTTTCTTTCCCTCATTTGTCTTTCACTTTCTTTCTTTCCCTCATTTCTTTCACTTTCTTTCTTTCCCTCATTTCTTTCACTTTCTTTCTTTCCCTCATTTCTGTCTTTCACTTTCTTTCTTTCCCTCATTTGTCTTTCACTTTCTTTCTTTCCCTCATTTGTCTTTCACTTTCTTTCTTTCCCTCATTTCTGTCTTTTACTTTCTTTCTTTCCCTCATTTGTCTTTCACTTTCTTTCTTTCCCTCATTTCTGTCTTTCACTTTCTTTCTTTATTTCTTTCACTTTCTTTCTTTCCTTCATTTGTCTTCCACTTTCTTTCTTTCCCTCATTTGTCTTTCACTTTCTTTCTTTCCCTCATTTCTGCCTTTCACTTTCTTTCTTTCCCTCATTTCTCTCTCTCGCCGTCTTTCTTTCCTATGCTCATTTTTATCCCTTCTTTCTTTTTCTTTCGTTCTTCCATCATTCATTTTTTCTTTGCTTTTTTCTTTCTCACCCTTGTCTCTCTCTCTCTCCCCATTTCGTTTCTTATTCTTACTTTTTAAACTGTATCAGAGTTTACACTCCATTACAGCCTCTTGTTTAAATCCCACACTCTCTATCTCTACCTGACCCGACCCGAGAGAAAGAAAAAAACAAAAACAAAAGGTGTGTGTGTGTGTGTGTGTGTGGGGGTTGGGCATGGGGCCCTCTGTCTGTCTGATCTCTGTCCTTGAAGACTGCGGCTGGTCGACAGCGTTGAGGATTAACTAACCAAAGAAGCAACGGAGAACACTTTAAGAGACGGACTAAAGTAGAACCTATAGTGGTACACTTTTTTTTTTTTTGTATACCGGTACTGCTTCCGAACTTTCATAAACTTTGACATATAAAAAATGTCTCACTGCAAACGTATGCAAGACTTTTTTATGTTTACACAATACAAACAATTTCATAGACAATATGGTGGCACAAAAAAAACAGATCAAATGAAGGAAAAAAGTAGTCCCTGGAAAAGCATTCACCCCATTACGGGGAGATCGGGAGTTTGATCATCCGTGGCCAGGCTCGCTGGGTGAGAGGGACAGCGTACTCTCTCCCCTGTCAATCACAGAGACACTGGCCACGTGTGCGCACCTGTGAGTTCATGTATGTGGAAGAGGGCAGATAGCGCTCCTCTCCGTGTTCCACTGCCCTGTGATGCAGCAGGAGCAGCAGTTCGAGAAGATGCAGGTGGTTGGCTTCATGCGTCTCAGAGGAAGCACGTGTTAGCCTTCACATTCCCACGGTTGTAGCTGGTGTATGACAGGGGAGAGGTGGGTGGTGGGTGGGAATTGCTAAACGAGTAAACGGAGGAGAGAACGTGATGATCCTTCCAGACAGAGGAAGAACTGGAACAGACTGGACATGAATGCATTCATTGAGGGAAAGAGAAAGAATGCAGCTTCTGCTGATAGTGGAGATTTTCTTTCATTTTATTCTCCTTCGGTCTATCCTCCTTGGTTTCTCCACTCTTCTTTCTTTCCATCTGTCCATCCATCTTTAGCTTCCCTCCTCTCCTTTATTTCATCATTCACTTGTTTAGCTTGTGCTTCTCATTCTGTTCACTTCTTTCTGCCTTTCACTTTCTTTCTTTCCCTCAGTTCTGCCTTTCACTTTCTTTCTTTCCCTCAGTTCTGCCTTTCACTTTCTTTCTTTCCCTCAGTTCTGCCTTTCACTTTCTTTCTTTCCCTCAGTTCTGCCTTTCACTTTCTTTCTTTCCCTCAGTTCTGCCGTTCACTTTCTTTCTTTCCCTCAGTTCTGCCTTTCACTTTCTTTCTTTCCCTCAGTTCTGCCTTTCACTTTCTTTCTTTCCCTCAGTTCTGCCTTTCACTTTCTTTCTTTCCCTCAGTTCTGCCGTTCACTTTCTTTCTTTCCCTCAGTTCTGCCTTTCACTTTCTTTCTTTCCCTCAGTTCTGCCGTTCACTTTCTTTCTTTCCCTCAGTTCTGCTTTTCACTTTCTTTCTTTCCCTCAGTTCTGCTTTTCACTTTTTCTTTCCCTCAGTTCTGCTTTTCACTTTTTCTTTCCCTCAGTTCTGCCTTTCACTTTCTTTCTTTCCCTCAGTTCTGCTTTTCACTTTTTCTTTCCCTCAGTTCTGCCTTTCACTTTCTTTCTTTCCCTCAGTTCTGCTTTTCACTTTCTTTCTTTCCCTCAGTTCTGCTTTTCACTTTTTCTTTCCCTCAGTTCTGCCTTTCACTTTCTTTCTTTCCCTCAGTTCTGCCGTTCACTTTCTTTCTTTCCCTCAGTTCTGCCGTTCACTTTCTTTCTTTCCCTCAGTTCTGCTTTTCACTTTCTTTCTTTCCCTCAGTTCTGCTTTTCACTTTTTCTTTCCCTCAGTTCTGCTTTTCACTTTCTTTCTTTCCCTCAGTTCTGCCTTTCACTTTCTTTCTTTCCCTCAGTTCTTTCATTCATGTTCTTTCTTTCTTTCCCTCTGTCGTTCACTTTCTTTCTTTCCCTCAGTTCTGTCGTTCACTTTCTTTCCCTCAGTTCTTTCGTTCACGTTCTTTCTTTCCCACAGTTCTGTCGTTCACTTTCTTTCTTTCCCTCAGTTCTGCCTTTAACTTTCTGTCTTTCCCTCCGTTTTGTCATTCACTTTCTTTCTTTCCCTCAGTTCTGTCGTTCACTTTCTTTCTTTCCCTCTGTTTTGTCTTTCACTTTCTTTCTTTCCCTCCGTTTTGTCGTTCACTTTCTTTCTTTCCCTCCGTTTTGTCGTTCACTTTTTCTTTCCCTCAGTTCTGTCGTTCACTTTCTTTCTTTCCCTCTGTTTTGTCGTTCACTTTCTTTCTTTCCCTCTGTTTTGTCGTTCACTTTTTTTCTTTCCCTCCGTTTTGTCGTTCACTTTCTTTCCCTCCGTTTTGTCGTTCACTTTCTTTCTTTCCCTCATTTGTCGTTCACTTTCTTTCTTTCCCTCATTTGTCGTTCACTTTTTCTTTCCCTCATTTGTCTTTCACTTACTTTCTTTCCCTCATTTCTGCCTTTCACTTTCTTTCCCTCATTTCTGCCTTTCACTTTCTTTCTTTCCCTCATTTCTGCCTTTCACTTTCTTTCTTTCCCTCAGTTCTGCCTTTCACTTTCTTTCTGTCCCTCCTTATTTCTGTCTCTCTCGCTCTTTCTTTCTTTCCCTCCCTAATTCTGTCTCTTGTTCTTTCCTTCCCTCCCTATTTTTCTTTCTTTCCCTCCTTATTTCTGTTGCTTTCTTTCTTAATCCAATTGTGTGTTAAATACTGCATGCTCAGAAGACTAATTAATATTTGAAAAAAATCTGGGAAATGCTGCCATACAGAGAAGTATGCATACGTGCACAAAAAAAGAAGGAAAAAAAAAAAAAAAAAGAGGAAAAACCCAAGAGTGTCTTTACACAATCCTCTCTTCCCCCCCAGGTTAAATATCTTCCTGTACTCTGAGGCAATAGAGACTTCAAGCATTAGAGGACGAGTTAAGAAAGCGGGAAACAGACAGGTAAAGATGGAGTCAAGTGTTACAGACAATACATGGAAGAGCCGTCATGTGGGACATGACCGTGGTTTTGAAAGAGCCGGCGGACAGACTGGCGCCAGTGAACACACACAGACATCCACCCACAGACAGACACACACACACACACACACACACACTGTGAGGTTCTTCATTCAAAGTCACTATGTGAAGACCGACGAATGAGAGACAAGCAGAAGCAAATGACGTAAAGGTAATACTATTCAAGTGAGGAAACAGCTACAAGCTACAGTGTGTGTGTGTGTGTGTGTGTGTGTGTGTGTAAGACATGTCAATCAGACGCAAAAATGAAGTTGGTCATTGTATTGTGAGAATGAAGTGACCAGAGGGCACGTCTGCCTGTCGAACGGCAGGAGAGAAGCGCTGAAAGGACGAGTGCTGAAAAAAAGAGAAGTTTAAGCAAGGTTGAAAAGGAAGAATCCACTTCGATGGTTGACATGGGACAAGAGAAAAGAGGCCACGGAGAGTTTACGAGTTGAAAAGTTCACATGGAGAGGGGTAAAAAAAAAAAAAACAACTTCAAAATGTAAAGACGAAGGAGAAGTGAGGCAGTGAATTGAGCGTAGCCTGGAAAGAAACCTTGATGAATTCTTGCCTCTGATTGGTCAGGAGGTGTTGATTAACCTTTATAACCGCAGCTCTGACCGTCCGGCTGCAAGGTGAATCACTGGCTTATATTAACGCACTTGTTCTAATACGTCATCGTTTCTATAGTAACAGCTCATTAACTTGTATCGTGGAGGTGCTATATTTAATCTAATCAAAAAAAGGAACTCATAAAACGTGCTGGTTTTTTTTTTAATCGAAGAATAACAATGGCTGATGTGGTGAAGGTTTCTGAAAGGAGATGTTTATGGAAGGAGTCTCCAGTGTCAGTGCTTTGTAACACCATGGGAAAGTCTTCAGGACAGAGGAGTTTACGCTTTGCGGTTTCTCTCGAACACAACAAGACGCATTTTCGCCTTATTGACTTGTTGAACTTTCATACATTATAGATTCATTACATATAAAGTGAAATATTTCAAGCCTTTTTTTTTTTTTTTTACTGCATGAATGCGGCGTGGCATGGAGGCGATCAGCGTGTGGCGCTGCTGAGGTGTTCTGGAAGTCCAGGTTGCTTTGATAGCGGTCTTCGGCTCGTCTGTATTGTCGTGTCTGGTGTCTCTCAGAGATTCTCTATGGGGTTCGGGTCAGGCGAGTCGGCTGGACGTTCAAGCACGGTAATACCACGGTCAGAAAAGCAGTTACTAGTAGTTTTGGCACTGTGGGCAGGTGTCGAGTCCTGCTGGACAAGGAAATCAGCATCTCCATAAATCTCGTCAGCAGATAGAAGCATGAAGTGCGGTAAAATCTCCTGGTAGACGCTGCATCGACTCTCGACTTGAGAAAACACAGTGGACCAACACCAGCAGATGACCTGGCAACCCAAATCATCACTGACTGTGGAAACATCACACTGGACTTCAAGCAACTTGGATTCTGTTCCTCTCCACTCTTCCTCCAGACTCTGGGACCTTGATTTCCAAATGAAATGCAACATCATCTTTCCTCTTCCCCGTGATTGTGGTTGTGTACTGAACCAGACTGAGAGATTAAAGCCTCAGGAAACCTTCGCAGGTGTTTTGAGTTAATTCGCTGATTAGAGCTCGTCTTAGGTCGACAATCCTGTATTATAAATTCTTTACTCTAATATTTTGTGATACTGGATTTTTGATTTCCGTGAGCTGTAATCATCGAGATTTAAAAAAAAAAAGGTTTGAAATATTTCACTTTATGTGTCATGAATCTAGAATACATGAAAGTTCAACTTTTTGAATTAAATTACGGAATAAAACGAACTTTTCCACGATATTCTAATTTTTTAAGATGCAACCTCCCCGTTGTTGATTATTTTCCTATGACAACTCACCTCCAAGTGGCTCATTCCTTATTTTTAACACATATTTTTCAGATACAGTGTGTTATTTAGCACATCATCAAGGTGGAATCTGCTAGACTGTGCCATGTACCACCACACACACACACACACACACACACACACACCCCACCATCTCCACCAGCCATCTTATCTACTCAGTGTGGTGTGACCGTCTGTCCTTCCCTCACTCTGCTTTCTTCTCCCTCTCCTCCCTCTTTATCGCTCTCCTTATATCCAGCTGTCTCTTCTTCCATCTCCTCTCACATTCTGCCTCATTTTACCCCTTGATACCCTGCCTGCCTCAGCACAACAACTGAATTTGCCCTCAGAATGTGTGTGTGTGTGTGTGTAGGCAGCAGTCAAATGGTTTGGATATCGCTGCATCAGTCTGACTTGTTGTGAACAATTTCCAAAACATCTTTAAGAGAAATATTTAGCTTTCAAACGCGCGTAATGATTAATTCTATAGGACAATATTACGTCTCTCAACCGTAGCCTTTTGGCAACTATGTCAACTAAGCACTAATAGCTAGCTAATGTCAAAGCTAACACAGTAGGACTATTAGTTGGGGACAAAAAAAAGAACGGTACGTCACAATAGAACCTTTTAGGATAGGATAAAACGCTGAAGGTGTGGTTTTACTTTTTTTTCTTTCTTTTTTTTTAAATGATGTTGCAAAAAGTGGTTAACGACCATGGAAGAGGATGTTAACATACCCGAATAAAATGATGTACGTGTGTGTAGTCGGAGCTTCAGACCGGAGGACTATGAAAGCAGAAAAAAAAAAAAAGAAGACCAACCTCAGGAACCAATGAGGAGAGGGAAGAACCGGACAGACCGGAAAAACCTCTCCTTCTAAGATTTAATTTAACGTTAATTACTACACGAGATCAGCCGCTAGCTAGTAACTTTGAACGCTACTGAAAACAGACCACATCGCCATCAGCCAAATAACAACTCGACAACTAAATCCCTCCACCTTTAGATCCGGTACCGGTTTCCCGAACCAACCTAGCCACCTCAGTGAATAATGAAACCTTTCGTAAATAACTCAAACGCTTTAATTTGTTGAATGCGAAGACGATCTGTAATAACCGATGTTTCGGAGGCTTGAAGCAAAATGAAAGCCACACTCCTAAATACTACTACACCACTCACGATTGACTTCTCAAATCTGATTTAAAAAAAAAAAAAAAGAAAGTTCATATTAATATGAATGCGCTCGTTCAAATATATGACCGTTTCTATAGCAACAGCTCATTCGCAGGGATTTGTATGGCGGATGCGCCGTATAATAACCTAAACCTAATAATAAAAAAACGGAAAAAAAAAGGGAAACGTAGACGTGTTAATATGGTGAAGCTTTCTCTTAGGAGATGTTTATTTAACGTTTAAGGAAGGAGTCTCCAGTGTCAGCACTTCGTAACAGTCAATGGACTTGTGATCTCGGTAACAACCGAGATTTTTTTTTTAATTAACTTCAAGGAAGAGGGAAAAAACAAAACAAAAAAAAAAACAACAACCAAAAAACCCAAGAGGCTAGTGAGGGAACGATTGTCAAGAGCTGCTATAATACAAGTAGCACTAACATTAAATGTAACTCTAAACGGATAAAAAATTTTTAAACTGCTCCTTGGTAAACCGCTGTTGTGTAAGAGGTATAAAACATTTTTGCGTTGTGCCGTTATTGGAAAATAACCAACGTTGTATTGGGTATGCTTTGTGTCAGGTCGTATCACACCAGTCTGTCGTTGATTATTTCCCCATATCAGCATCCCCCCCAAGTGTATTATTCCTTATTTAATGCTGGAAAAGGGACACCCAGGACGCAGGAAAAATGCGGACGCTGTTGGAAAACACGCCCGTGTTGACCCAGAGGCACGCAAGTGCGTTTAGCGTTCGGCTTTGATCCGAATTCTTCCTCAAAGAGAAGTGTGCTGCTGCGGCGCTCCGGTTAAGACTCGCTAATAAAGCTGTGAGGAAAAACGTTCTTGTGAGAAAAATCCGCCAGCAGTAGGAGGGGGCTAAGCACATCTGCAAACGTCATTAAAAAGGAGGGGGGGGGGACGAAAAAAAAAAAAAACGTGAGAAGCATCCGAGGAAGAGAAACAGAGGGGATGGGAAAAAGTGAAGAAACGGCTTTTAAGGACGTGTTTGCAGAAAGAGATGGAGCAGAAATCCAAACAGGGGCTAGCGCTGAGGGTCACGGCATTCCGACAGCAAGGAATGCATCTTTTCTAAACGAACCGGCCGAGGTGTGATTGTACTGGAAATCCCAGACGGGACAATTCCGTACAACAACGCTGAGAGTTTTCAGACAGCGCCAATGCCCGTCCTTGTACGAGAATTACGTTCAGAAAACGTCAAAGCCTCACGCAGACCTCTCACACTAAAGCTCGGTCTCTCGATAGCCGGTCAGAGTTTTAGGATGTGAGACAGGTGTCGACGTAGCGGCGGTTTTGTTTTTATTGTGGGATTTAGTCGCCTTTGACACGCAGCTAGCGTCCGTTCCATCGGTCGTCGTTTACGGCTTTGCGTCCTAACGTGGCGAGGAGTGAAAAGGTCACGGAGAAACGACAATCTATCACTCCGGGCGGATAAAAAAAAGGAAAAAGAGGGAAATCATAGTGACAAGGTGACCGTCACAGCTCTCTCTCTCTCTCTCGCTCTCTCTCTCTCTTTCCCTCCCACCTTCACAACTCTCAGCTTATTATTCAGCTATTCATCTTGACAACTAGGAATATTTAGCAAACTTCAGGGAATCTATCCAGACGGGTTGCACAACTTAAGTCTCGACAATGAGACGACGATCTCATTAGCTAATTGGGAAGAAGTCCAAACAATGTCTTTGGGTTGCTTTTCTTTTCGTTTTTTTTTTTTTTTTTTTTTGTCAGATCATCTGCCATCCTTGAGAGCGTAAGGTGCGATTTAAACCCGTCAGTGTTGTCAGTGAGCGCCTCCTCCTGGACATGAGTCGTTAAATCTCAACACTTTCACCACATGATGAGTAAAATCCTTTGGCAAACATTTTTCCTGTCATGATTAATTGACGTTAACTAGTTTTTAGGGTGATGTTTAGCTGCTAACGCTCGACTGACTACGGTTAGTGACTGAAGAAACACTTCAACGTGTCTAAAGCTATAAAAAATTGGAAGTGGCCAAGTCAATCACCAGACTTTAATCCGATTGAGCATGCATTTCAGGGGTTCCTGAAGAGGAGACTGAATGAAGGAACCCCCCAAAACGAGCAACAACTGAAAGAGGCTGTGGTTAAAGCCTGGAAAAGCATCACAAAAGAAGAAACCGTTACTGTTTCGTGCCGTTACTGCAGGCGAGAGATCCTTTTCTTCAAGACGTGTCTGTTCCTATACTTTTGCTCGCCTGGAAATTGGGTGGTCTGATACAAAAGGTTCGACGTCGAGGTCTGATGTCATTGAACACATCTAGATGTAAATACCAGGAAATAAAAGCTGAAATCCTGAACTCTCGTGTCATATCTCAAATCCACAGCACAAACAATTGAACCGGCCTCGCCGTTCCGATAGTTTCGGAGGGGACTGTAAGCGCTTATACTTCCAAATTTCACATACTCTTTAGACAGGACGAGTAAGAAATAAAACACTCAGAGTTATACGGTTAGAGGAAAACAATCAGCAAGAGGCTGGCGTGATGTAACCTCACGCTAAAGGCATTCGGTGCACGAAGATGTCGTATTTTTTATCTGTTTATAGTTACAGGTTGTGGAAAATCAGCAAAACGAGTTACTGTATTAGTACACACTAACAAAAACACAACCCAGGTCTTACCCTCCACCTCACCCCAAACATGACAACACCTGACAGGCTGTCAGTGACACGACTCAAAGATATCTTCAATTTAGAATAAGGGTTCGATTTTTCAGCATGACCTTTGACCCCAGGTGTGACCCAGCCCCCCCCCCCCCAACAAATGAGGGTTGGAGAGACTGTAAAGAGAAAGGAGGAGCCGGAATCTGGCACGGCAAATTTCCAAACACCTGGAGCAGATCCACCTGCCTGCCAGCCTGAGTGAGCAACCATGCATGTGCAACACACTCACACACACACACACAAAATCAGATGTTGTCCAGTTTAAAGGATTTGCAACAAACCAAATACTCTGACCATTTTTAGGATAGGAAAAGAAGAATAAAAATAATAGACATATATTAAATATTGTAATTATTTTATGAATTCTCAATTCTGATTGGTTAGAAGGTAATTTTCTATAACAGCAGCTTTGACGGACACCGCTTTATATTAATTCACTTTCTCTGAAATTGTACTGTTTCTATGGTAACATACAAACACACATACATACACACATTTTATATATATATATATATATATATATATATATATATATATATATATATATATATATATATATATATATACACACACACACACACACACACATACATACATACATACATATATACACATAATATATATATATATATATACACACACACACACATATATACATATATATACACACACATACATACACACACACACACACACACACATATATATATATATATACACACACACATATATACATATATATACACACATACACAGACATATATACATACGTATATACATATATATACACATACACACACACACACATATACACATACATATATACACACACATACACAGACATATATACATACGTATATACATATATACACATACACACACACACACACATATACACATACATATATACATCTGCATATGCACACACACACACACATTTATATAAGGAGTCTCCAGTGTCAGTACTCTGTAACAGTCTAAGTTAAAGCTGTAACGGTTTTAAAGCTTTTCCGACACGGGATGGTTCACTTTGAGTTTTCTCTGTAAAATAAGTTTTTTTAAAAAAATATTATTAACATCAACAGAGACAATAAAGTGAGGCTGGTGAGGGAACGCTGTTTATAGCTGCTATAACGTAAGTGATACCAGGAACCAACTTGTTTCCACAACGATAAATGTACCTATAAATGGATAAAACATATGAAATTTATTCTTTTTTTTTAAAATAAATGTTGGTGTTGGCAAATTGCTGTGGTATAATAATAATAAAACACTTCAGGATGTGCTGTGGGGTAGTACCGGCCTCATCGCACCGCCTAGCTGTTGATTATTTTCCTACAACAGCACACCCCGTCATGTTTTATACCTTCCTTAACACTCGTGATGTTCCACAACCGCCAAAAAAAGAGACACGATGGACACTTTTTGTATTCTGTCCATCAGAAGGGGTGGAGCCAAAGGCTGATGCAATGAGCGAGAACGCTACACTGTGGATGCTAAATAAAAGGAAGAAAAAAAAAAGTTTAAACAGTGAAGTCTGGAGTTTCATCATGGCTCAATGGTATGAGATGTCATACAGTGATCTCCGTCATTCCCATTAATATCCGATTTACACAACATATTCGAGTGCGCAGTGAAGCGGCCATCTTGAATCTGCTTGAATGAGTGATTTAGGATAACGATATATTCTGTCGTTCCAAATGTAGTTTCGTTTGGATGTTTACTTTTTAACTAAATACGCATTCTGCTCATTTATGATATTTGTATGTAACACGTGGCGTTACAGAGCCCAACAATGTATTTTGAGGCAAGTGTGCGATTTACAGTTTTGTTCGTGCTAATCCCAAGATAAGCTTCTTAGAATTCGTTAGCAATTATAGCCTCGCGGCTCCGACGCGAAACAAAAGAAACAAGCTTAAGACATTAAACAGGTCTTGGTATTTAGATTAAAGCAAAAATCTGTACAAATTTGTATTTTTGGCTGAACTGTTCCTTTAAGGTGTTGATGCCTTGCGAAAATCGACAAGGGCGTGTTAGAGTCGATATTTCCAGAACACGCAGCCCGGATTGCGTTGATGAAACTCGGACTAAATTGGAGCGTGACGTTTTCAAAAGTGTTACTGATCTCTCCGATTATGTTTTCTTTATTTTCTGTCTCTTGGTGCTAATTAATAAAAACTAGTTTGGGGGAAAAAAAAAAGAAAAAAAAGAAAGGCACGTGCACAAAAAAAAACACAGGAGAAGTGAGACGGACTGAACGCTGTTACCGTCTTTGCCAAAAACAACATCCTGGAAAAACTCCTGGAAGGATGCCGAGAGAGAGGCGAGAGAGAGAGAGAGAATATAAGAGACACACACACAGTGAAAGAGAGAAAGAAAGAAGTCTCCATGATTTGTTGTGTCATTCAGGATGAGTCTGTTGTTGCATTTTTTGGAGGGAAAAAAAAAAAATCAAGTCAAGTGGAGGAAACTATTGCTCAGTGAGTCAGTTAAATTAAAGAGATGTCAAAGATGAAGCGCTTTGAAGTCCTAACTCATTTTATGGGCCATTTCCCAAAGCAAGCATGCCGTGATTGACAGCTGGAGGGGCGGGGCTGCTCAGACAGTGTGTGTGCTTGCTTTGATCTCTCTCTCGCTCTCTCTCTCCCCCTCTCTCACTCTCTCTCTCTCTCTCTCTCTGTGTGTGTTTTGAGGTTGAGAATTCCTTCTGAAGCTTGGCAACAACTTGCATCAACAGTGTGTTCACCCCGAGACGAGGCATCTGCCAGTTTTTCCTCATTGTGACAAGAATTATTTTCATAATATTAGAAAACATTAGAAAATTATTTTACACGCCAATCAAACTCCTTTTCCTCGGCATGACTGGCTAATACATAATACCTCACTCGACTTTTTAAATATCTAAATACAGGGTGTCCCAAAAGTCAATACATAGGGCAAATGAACACTTTATTTATTTATTTATTTATTTATTTATTTTTAAATCAAAACGTAACTTTATTTACGAAACATCCTCTACATGATTGCCATTTCACACAATTTCTGGTATTACGCATGTAATCACATGTCCACAGCAAAACCTCGCGACAGCTTCCCGATCCAGCCATGAGAACGGCTTCGATACGTTCTTCTTTTATCGAAGGCGTTCTTAAAGAAATCTGACAAAAAATATATATATACAACATAAAATAAGTATGGAAAATTTTGGAAGACATTTTGCTAAAAAAAAAAAAAAAAAAAAAAAAAAAAGTGTTCGTTTCCGCTACGTATGGAGACGCACTGTGCACATTTTACACAGCTCGACAAATTTGAAATCCAAACAGGAAGTCGGAAAATAGGAGGATCGTGGAAGACGATCATGCCTTCGATGACGCTCTGAAGAAAGCGTAAAGGCTTCCCAAAGAAGACGCTGACGTCGGCGTAAAGACCAAAAATTAAAACACGGCAGAGTGCTATCTACCGTCTTCCGCATACATGAGCTCACAGACGACGCAACTGGCTAGTGTCACTGGAGCGAGAGAGAGAGAGGTAGAGAGAGAGAGAGAGAGAGAGAGACATCATTCCTCCCACTCGGGGAACATGGACAATTTTGCACTCTTGGCTCCTGGCCACGGATGGCTGTGGCATCTTTGTGATTCAAACTCGCAATCTCCTGACAATAGGTGAACGCTTTTCTGTTGTTCCACTGGGAAGCCCCTAGACGAGTTTGTTTCTATGGCAACAGGTCCTGTTCCAGCTACAAACTGCTTACTACTTTTACACCACTTTATGAGTTAGCTGTCAGCATGTGGTGAGTCTCCAGCTCCAACAACTTACTTACCGTTAGTTCTTTCAGCATTACGAGCTAAAATCCTAGCTAACCAGGTAACCTTCTCTAGTATTTCTTAAAAGTGTAATACCAGCGTCACCTCAGACCCGGACTTGCTCGCAATCAGTGATCACAAAAAATAAAACGGGGCAGATCTTTTAGGGCAGGGGTGTCCGATCTTATCCGGAAAAGCGCTGGTGTGGACGCAGGTTTGCATTCCGACCAAGCAGAAGCCACACCTGGATGGATGGATGGATGGATTTTGATAATTAGAAGGTAGAGAAAAATTTCGCTAAACAATTTCAGCCTTAGTTCCAGCAAAGAACAACAGTCATTAGTTACAGTATTGCAAATTTGTTCCATTTTATTTAATTTATTTATTTTAATTTTTTTTTTTAAATGGCAATGAACCGTTTGGGTGCGGAAAGAGGTCGACGCTTATCGACGAGCTGAGCCAAATGACCTGACTCGCTGAAAACGGTCTTGAGATATGCTGTTAAAGGATTTATTTTCTAAGAACAGGCTCCAGCTGTTCTAATAAGCTGGCTACACCCTCGCTCTGTGTCTGTGTCCATGCATTTCATCCTACAACTGTCCAAAACGTATTCCAGGTCAAGGGGGTGAAAACTTTCATTCTTTTATCCACTCTTTGCCTGAATTGCACTTTGAATTGCCTCAGACAGAAATCATTTCGAATAAAAGCATCTGCTAAACAGAAGGGCTCGAGTCTTCTTCCGACAGACAAACCTCAAGAATTGTTACACAACTTAAAAAAATAAAAATAAATAAATCTTTATTAGTAGTCCCTACACTTTAGATCTATTGCAAAAACAACAACTGCACAAACATTACGTCTCAAAAATCATCCTAAAAGCCATCAGCTATCAGTACGATTTGGTGACCAAGTTCAACACCCATCCAACCCTAACACACACTGCCCTCTTGTGTGAGTACGCTGGTACTGCATGTTTCCAGGTGTGTAGTGTGTAAAGACTGCTCAATGTGCAATCTGAAATATCTTATTAAAAAAATTATAAAATACATCATCATCATCTTTATTCTACTATACAAATAGCAAAAAAAAAAATCCCTAGACATCGGTGATGTGTGTGTTCTGAGACGTGTCTCTCTCTTCACACGTGAACGGCATTATAAGGTGTCTGTAAGATAAATAAAACATGACAGGGTGGCCTGATTATTTTCCTACAACTGCACTTCCCCAGGCTCTTCTTTTTCCGTTAAGAACACGCAGTTTGTCACGTTACTGAAAACATACTGACTGTTACAAAGCTCTGAAACTGGAGACTCCTTCTGCAAGTAAGGGGAGAAAAAAAAAAAAAAACACTTAGGGATGTGCTGTTATGAGAAAATAATCAGCAGTGATGTGATGTGATGTGATGTGGTGACATACACAACAGCAATTAGCTAACAATTACAGTTTCACTTATGAGTGAGCATCACGTTGTGCTTTTTAACCATTTAATGTTCTGGAACATACACAAGAAGAGTTCGTTCCTGTTATCGCTTACATTATAGCAGCTATTAACAGTCTTTCCCCTCATCAGCCTGTCTTCTTCTCTCTCTTTAAGGTAATGACAAAAAACAGAAACAACAATCGCGCTTACCATGTGACCAAGAAACCAGAAAACACAACGTCCTTTTGTCCTGAAGACTTTCCTGTGGCGGAAATGTTGCTGACAGTTACAAAGCGCTGACACTGGAGACTCCTTCCATCTTCCATAAATGTTGAACGGACATCTCCTTAGAGAACACTTCACCTGGTATCTCAACAATTATATCTTATGTTTTGTTAAATATACACCTACGGTCAGGGCCGTCACAGGTTACAGAAAATGAATCAACACCTTCTGATCGATGTAGAAACGTAGAGAATTCTAAAGGGTTCACAAACTTTCAAGCAGGACTGTATAAGAGCCAGCATATTAATATAAACCTGTGACCTGCCAACCTCTGGTAGCTATGCTGTACAGCTGTAGTTGTGGTAGAAATCTACAGGTTAGATACACCCATCAGCCATAACATGAAAACCACTGACAGGTGAAGAGAATAACATTGATTATCTGATTACACTGGCACCTGTCAAGGGTTAAGATATATTAGGGAGCAAGTGAACAGTCAGTTCTCAAAGGGTCAAATCGTGACGGCTAGACGACTGGGTCGGAGCGTCTGCAAAACGGCAGGTCTTGTTGGGTGTTCCCGGTATGCAGTGGGTATTACCTATTAAAGGTGGTCCAAGGAAGGACATCCTGGGGTAGAGATGGCACCAGGATGCACTATGGGAAGCCGGCGGTGGTGGTGTGATGCTCTGAGCAATGTTCTTCTGGGAAACCTTGGGTCCTGGCGTTCATGTGGATGTTACATCGACACGTATCGCCTACCTCAACATTGCCGCCGACCAAGTACACCCCTTCATGGTAACGGTATTCTCTAACGCCAGGGGCCTTTTTTCAGCAGGATAATGCGCCCTGATACACTGCAAAAACAGTTCAGGAACGGTTTGATGAACACGACAAAGAGCTCAAGGTGTCGACTCGGTCTCCGGATTCCACAGATCTCGATCCGATCGAGCGTCTGTAGGACGTCCTGGACAAACAAGTCCGATCCATGGAGGCCTCCCGTCGCAACTTACAGGACTTAAAGGATCTGCCGATGACGTCTTGGTACCAGAACCACAGCACACCTTCAGAGGTCATGTGGAGTCCATGCCTCGACGAGTCAGAGCTGTTTTGCTAACACAAGGACGACCTACACAATATTAGGCAGGCGGTTTTAATGTTATGGCTGATCGGTGTATGCTATGCATTTTTTTGGGACATCATGAATTAAAGATGAGCCCAGTAAAAACAGCCTCGGGTGAGTTATAAGATCATGTTTTCTGTTCTTTATCAGAGTCCACGATGGAAAGAACAGCACAACTGCTGGATAATAATCCGTCACAGTCGCCCTGTCATGTTGTATATCCTATAAAAGCGTACAGGAGGGATGTTTTCACTTGATATCTTACATTCAGTATTAGACATAGAACAAAGTATTTACAAAAAAAAAACTAAAAATAAATAAAACTGTAACGTTCTTGTAACAAATATATGAACGACTCCGATGAAATCGAAGGGATCCACTATACACTCGACATCTTTCACACAAGTTCTGTGGTTCTTTAATCCTAGACCGTCAGTATGTTTAGAAGAAGCGTCAACGATAAAGAGGACATGCCCGGACTAGCTCTGGCGAGAGAACTATACCTCGACATTTAGAAATGCCGTCATGTGATACTCCAAGATTTAAAGTTCTACAGTCAAGGAGTAAGAAACACAAGAGATGTTCAAACTCAGACGAACCCTTAGAAATCTCGATTACTCTAGCTATGACTCTCAATCCGATCAGTGATGGATTGGACTTGTTGAGATACTGCTGCTTCTTTTTCATCACCAAATCAAATCACACAGAACAAACCTGTAAGTAGTAGCGACATGACACTCGTTGTCCTGATGGTGGCGCTATAGTACAGTCAATCTTGTGACGCGTAAAGATAAACTTACTTTTTTTTTTTTTTTAAAGCCTTTTCATTGGCTCAAAAACAAACAAAGCAAAGATGGACTCAATGCCAAGGAGCGTGGACAAGATTGAAGAAAAAACGTTTCAGATTTTGACCTCGCTGTGACCTTGACCCTGAATAGATCAATTCCAAACTCTAATATCAGTTCATTTGCTGGTTCCAGTTGATAATTGCATATAAATCCTACAACCGTTCAACTAATCATTCTTGAGATATTTTGTAACTGCCCAACACATCAATGGTGCCCAACTACCAGCCACTGAACATCTTCAGCACAGTAGATATCTAGATAGAGCACACATCATCATCAGGGAGTTTTCCCATCGCAGTCACAAACTCTTCAACCTCCTTCCTTGCAGGAGGAGATACAGGAGCATTCGCATCAGAGCCAGCAGGGCCAGCTTCTTTTTCTCCCTGTGCTTACAAGCTAAGCTATTTCACATGCTGCAATGTTACTAGCAACGTTCCAAGCTTTCAGCCGAGGTTATAGACCCCCATCCCATTTTATGAGAAAATAAAAAAACAAGATTGACGGCAACAACAACCCGACAGCAACACCACAACACCACATGTCTGGATACAGAAAAACTTGAACAGTTTGTAGCGTTGTTACAGAATGAAACTTTAGGTGTTCACCTATACGAGACTTGCTGTTTACTGTCTCATCTCGCTCCCTAAGTGAGGGCATAGTCATGTTTTCGAGGGTGTAACACAACCTGCTGCTCTTTTGTGCGTCTGCTTGTAATGAGCCTGTAATGGCTTCATACAAAATGCAGCACACAGATCAGTTATCACTCGCCGAGTCTCTCTCTCTCTCTCTATACGGTCGTTCCGTATGGATACAAAGTGTTGCTTTTCCAGGTTTTTACCACCACAGCTTCTTACAGTTGTGGTTTGTTTTGGGGGGTTTCTCCCTTCAGTCTCCTCTTCAGGAGGTGAAATTCTGCTCACTTGAGTTAAGGTCTGGTGATTGACTTGGCCAGTCTAAAACCTTCCACTGTTCGTTCCTTCATTGAGTCACTTCCTCCTGATGAATTTGGATGCATTTCTCTGTAAATTTGCAGACAAACACTGACTGCGTTTACACGGACAGCAGTAATCTAATTATTGACCTTATTCTGAATAAGACAGTATTCTGATTAAGGTGTTTACATGAGTCGCTTTTAGAATATTCCTTTCATGTTCAGGTTTTACGTGTTATAGAACAGAGATGGATTAACGGCACACGTCATTACGTCCCCACGCCACGCCGTCCGCCATTGCGTTCCCTCCAGAATTTCACATATCGACATACAGTTGGTCTTCGTTATGGTACCGTATACAGTTTTGGGTGTTTTTATTTTAAACCGTGTACTTACCTACTATATAGCCGAGATACGTGTATTTCTCCTACCTTATAGTAGGCAAGTATGCGGTTTGGGACGCAGCCGTGCTCTCTTGTTTGCCGTCAAACGGTTGAGCGCTGCCGTGTGTGTACGTGTCCTGTCGCACAATGCGGTGAAAACTCTCACACGATGTTAATAGTGTGATTAAGGTGTGTACGTGTCTGTAATACACGTTGATAATGAGACTAAAACAGGAATACTCCACACGTCTTAATTCTATTTGGGTTTACTTCGGGTATGAATCAGATTGAATCGGATTGAGGTCATTTTGATAATTAACAAAATAAGCTATTAAATCATATATATAAAAATTGCCATGTATTGTATTACTGCATGGGCTCATACACTAAATATATCATAATTTAAAGCTCAATAGCATTTGAAGGGAATGATGTACAGTCACACATCCAACTGTAAAGTGTTCATCTATTCAGTAATGAAATTCATGTCTAATTTACATATAATTTAATAGCTCATTTTAATAAATATCAAAAATCTAAGAGGTGTGCATTATACCTGACACCTAGATGAACACTTTACAGTTGGTTATATGACTGTAAGTCATTCCCTTCAAATGCTATTGAAGTTAGAATCGTGTATAACAATGTCGTATGTAACTTTAGAGACGATCCATTAATTTCCGCATATATCGAATGTCAAACCAACATTAATCCTGTTTGAGTCTCCCTCTTTTCTCAGCTTCCAAATGGCATGCTTTACTCCCATAGACAGCTCTCGGCTCTTCATGTTGGTTTATCCTTTTTAACAAATGCCGTTTTCACGGGTGAAACCGAAGGCTAAAACCAAGAGCGGATGTTCAGAGCTATTTACTGTTTAAACAATCAATCTAACAAGACACACATCTTTTGATCTCAAACCCAAATATCTTCAGACTAAAACAAATTGGCCTTGCTGTTCCAATACTATTGGAGGGGACTGTATTACTTGTCAAACTAGGCACCTAAACCTTAGATTTCCAACAGGAACGAAAAAGTAGATTTGTCTTTAAACGTTGCAGTATTTACAGCATATACACTGATAAATATCCCAAAATAACACTGAACACAAAGGAACTTACTGTCAGTCAAGCAGTCGGCTGCGTTTGATGCTGCTGTAGTACTCTGATGTTTTGGTTTGGAGTAGATGACCATTCCGCTGCATTCAATGTATTATTTTAATGCTTATTTCTACCTAAATAGGTGTAGATAGGATTTACAGTCGTTGTTTACTGCGCACTTTTCGAGTTTAAAGCAATGAGAACACACTGAGAAATCTCACACTGGTGAGAACGCGTTAGTTAGATCATGATTTCAGCGCCTCTAGGCAACAGATCCAAACTTTCCCCGGTTTGTTTTTGCGCGTGTCCCTCTACTCGAAATGTTACGGTAATGCTGAAACACGGTTTCCGGGTCGCTCATCTAATTCCGTGGCGTCCTGATGAGCTATATTTATCTGAAAAACACACGTTTGTGAATGATCTATAGAGGAACTGCGTGTGTTTAAGTTGTACTGGTGCCATATTGAAGAATATAAATCATACCGTATAGTTCTGCGTGCACTTTGAGTTACACGAATTGAATTATAGGAACAATATTTTGTAATTATTTTTTTTTAAATAGCACTAATTCAAGCGCAAAGTTAATAATTCCCCTCAAATGGGCAAGAAAATAAACGTTAAATAATGATAGTGGCAAAAAAAAATCGTAATCGCGAAGCTAGAAATGCATCGCCGAGCAGTTTTGGGAAATGTAGTTTAAATAGAACTGTGACCTTATTCTAAACTGCACGTTTAGAACTCCAACACCCATAATGCTGTGCTAGTATACGTCACCAACCCGCCTCGTGACCGAATCCCGGTACAAGAAATAGAGGTGACCTCCGAAACAATCGGCAGAGAGACGCAGTTTGCAGGACGAATTATTCAAAATGGTAGGTTTTTTTTTTATTTTAAAAACGTCTGCATGCTTTAGTGAGACATTTAAAATGAGTTTCTGAACGATTTGTGTGATTATTATCTCTTTTTTTGTAATCAGCGCTTACAATTCGAGTCGATTTAATACTCATTCGTGCAGTCTGATTTGACGGTAAGGTTGTGTCCTAAATGGCGACGCGGTCCCTATATAAGCGCGCTATTTAGGGTGTGAAACTAACGGCTTTTACGTGGTTTGTAGTGTTCTACGGATTCGAGGGGTCTGCGTTTGGGATTCGGCCCAGCTAGTTACGGAGTTAGCTACTATACAAGGTGCAAGGTTGAGGACCAAAAAACTACGCTAATTGAAGCTGACACAAATTATTTCACACCTTTTTTCACCATAGATTTTTAAATATATATTTTATTTATGTATTTTGTAGTGTTTGGGGTTTTTTTTTTGCCACTAACCTTACCTGGACGTTAAAACAGCAACATAAACCCTTATAGAATTTGTAATGGTTATAATGGGAATTGTATTAGTTTTAATGGAAACTCTAATGGTCCCTGTGGGTCTGTAGTAGTAATTTCTTGCCTTCTTCTGGTGGCATGTTATGCCTACTGGGTACCATAAAGGATAGATAATGGTTTTAATGGATAGCACATGGTTCGTAATAGTATCTGTAGTGGAAACCATTAGTATTTTTTTTTCAACAGGGAAGGACTGTTGTCATGGACACAAACATTTCACCAGCAGTGAAAGCTGTGAATGAAATATATATATTTTCTGTCTTCCACTGTTTCTATTTAGGTCCCTCAGCATGGTAAGGTGCCTTATATCAGGGCCTTGTCCTATTTTTAAAGGTTAACCCGATCGTCCTTGTGCCCTCCTTCAGTCTACATTAGTGGGCAAACCGGTATCCGTGGTTTTTTTTTTTTTTTCATTCATTCGTTCATCTTCTATCTTTGATCCAGGGAACAATGGGAGCGACCTCGGAAATGCACGCACGCATTCACATTTAAGGGCACTTTATTATAGCCAGTACTCGTGTACGGACATGTTTGTGGAAGGTGGGTGGAGCCGGAGAACCTGAAGGAAACCTACAGGGACACGGGGAGAACACGTAGCTCAGGGTCAAACCTCAACCTTGGAAACGTTAGAGCTGTGAAGTTGCAGCGTTACCTGTTGCACCACAGTGACACCCTCCACCAGGTTTCAAGACACGGTGTTCTGTATTGTATATTCACCTGTCTGATATTTATTTATTTATCTTGTCACAGGCTGATCCTATCCGAGTTCTGGTGACCGGCGCGGCTGGACAGATTGCCTACTCCCTGCTCTACGGCATCGCCAAGGGAGACGTGTTCGGCAAAGATCAGGTGAACGCGGGGCCGAGTTTACACGTTACACACCATGTGAATTCTGAATGTTTCCAGATAAACAGCAGCGTAAAAATAAGAGTTTGACCGTTACGGAATGTGGCTGCGTCCCAAATTACATACGAATACTATATAGCATCTACTTAGCACCGACATCTACTTTTACGATGCAGTGTGTACCATGAGACTTTTATCGGAATAGGAAATAGATTATAACTTATTATATTTATTATATAGAAAGAGGTCTTTGGTCATGGCATCTTGAGTTACGTATTTATTTACGTATTTATTCGTGCTTCTCAGCCTATTGTCCTGGTCCTGCTGGACATCACTCCCATGCTGCCTGTGCTGGACGGTGTGGTCATGGAGCTGCAGGATTGCGCTCTCCCACTTTTGAAGGGTAAACCACACACACACACACACACACACACGTGCACACACACCCCCTTCATTAATCATTAATAAGCACTGAGAAATTAAACCAGATGCAAATCTTAAAACAATTCGCTTATTTTTATTTATTTTATTTTTTTTTGCAAAGGAACTATTCTGAGTATTATATTTTATTCTTCATATACTGTGTGTGATATAACAGTGCACTATGGATTAATCTGCTGTGCCATGGGAATCGGGCTGCTCTCTAAACACGCTGTGAGTGGCCTCTGTCGCTGCTGTCGGAGCTTTACGCTGGTTTTGTGTGGCTCTCTGATGTCTGAAGCCCTTAAAGCCCCGAGAATCACAACTGGCTGCCCGAATGCAGTCCAGAGATGCAGTCAGTCCAACACAGCTTTAGTTTTGCCCGGGTGCTGTGAGACTAAAGTACAGAAGGCGCATGTCTGAATGCATGTCACACGCGCACCTTGAAGTGGTCAGGAACCCGAACGGACTTCCTGTCACCTGTAACGGACGAAAAGACGCCGCAGACTCGTGTCCGCCGCTCGAACGGCTTTCAGACACGTACGCGAAGCGTGACTGGAAATAGTGCGTCGTGTAAATAAAATAAACAAGTGTAGATCTGAAGAGAAAGTCCCTACTGCTGTTCGGCGACTCTAAACAGACCGACGATGAAGGTATTGTTGATTTAGTGCTAGTCAGAGGTGTCCGTACACACGCTGCAACTAACATGGAGGATGTTTTGTGTGTGTTATGTAGAGGTCATCCCTACAGATAAAGAGGACGTGGCGTTTAAGGACCTGGATGCCGCCATTCTGGTGGGCTCCATGCCCAGGAAGGAGGGAATGGAGAGGAAAGACCTGCTCAAGGCCAACGTGGCCATCTTTAAGTCTCAGGGCACAGCGCTGGACAAGTACGCCAAGAAGACGGTCAAGGTGACTCTATAGATTTCTGATCTCAAATCCATGGGGTTAAGGATCGCCCGGACGAACTTGTTCCGAAGCGGATTTAACCTTTACCAAAAGCTAGCTAGTTTTACTTCCTGTTTCCTGTCCCATTTAAATTACATGTCTTTGTGTGTGTGTGTGTGTGTGTGTGTGTGTGTGTGTGTGTGTGTGTGTGTGTGTGTTAAACAGTTAAGCACACTTTATTCATGACGGTTGCTTTAGACGTCTAGTAAAGTTATGTCGTAATCTAACTGTTCATCAGTCTGCGACGTTTGATCCAATAAGCAGACTTTGAGTTTGTAGATTAAAGGTAATCTGTTTTACCTGCCGTATAAGCTGTTAGTCCCCCAACACACACACACACACACACTAGCTCGAGATGAACGCTGTTCAGAGCATAGCTTCCGATTGTCCTGTACCGTTAGTGTATAATCATTTAAACTAAATCTGAAGCATAGAAATTACAAATAAATCCAATATATAAGGATTATCCATGTTCATGTTTTAATGTACTAGTCTCCCCCCACACACACACACACACACACACACACATTTCTGCAGCTTCGTTTTTGTCCGTCGCAGATTGTTTGCTGTGTTAATTGTGCACGATGAGAGTTCGTCCATCCTCAGTGGATTTTCTTTTAGACAATCACCAGCATTATTCGCGCTCTACAACACCTGAGGCAGCTCTCCAAGGAGCGTGCGATGACTAAGTGCGTCTCTCGCTGTCGTCCTGGCAGGAAGGGACGTGTCCTGGCTTTATCCCGGTGGCCTTTTCTCAGAGCAACATGAGACAAGCTCCTTTCCAGTCCAGCGACTCGTTAGTGTTTAGAGTTAGTGTACGCTTCGTTTTACAGCAGTTGATGGAATAACTCTGTAGTAAACTCCTAAAGTTTAAAAAAAAACAAAAAAAAAAACAAACGTACGTCTAGGCAGCACTTGATCCGAAAATACAATTTGTGAAGGTTAAGAGATGTAAAAAATGACATTTATGATGGTGGTGATGAAGACACCGCGAGTCCCTTTCGCAAGACGTCAGGTTTCCTCGTGGTGAAATTACACTGTGAGAAGATCACGAGAAAACCAGAAGGACGATAATAAATAATAACGCGTGGCCTCTTGGGGCTTCCGTAGTATCCTTACGTCGTTGGACATGTCCGCAAACGCAGCATTACTGTAGTGTAGGGATTTCGACCAAACTAATCTTTAGATTATAAAATTTAATAGATTTATTTTATGGTTTGTTTTTTTTAAATACCAGGTTTTTGCATTTTCGAAATTTTCGCACATGGAAGGTAGTGTCAGATATCAGCGGTTGCTGAAAGTGAAGGTTTAAAAAGGCATACCTGCTGGACGTTACTTCCTGTTCACCAGTTTGAAGCCTGCTCATTCAAGATCAACCAAATACCCCTTATGGAGAAAATCATTATGTATTGTATAACTTTGTACTGCAGTTCTATGTCATTTGCTGTACTTGTGCTGTATCATTACCCAATAGTTTACAGTCCATGTCCTGTGTACTTACTTATTTATTTATTTATTTATTTATTTATTTATTTATTGTCTTGCGTTCGTCTCACACCGATGTGTATTTGCACGTTATGCAGTCTTGTGTACTGTTCCGTGTTGCACCGTGGCCCTGAAGACTTTTTCTCTTTTTTTCAGCTCTGTACAAACCCAATTTATACTAGTATACGAAAGAGAAGCTGAAATTCAAACCTGTTTGTTTTGGGGTTTTTTTTGACGACGATGTCCCTCTTGTTGCTCCGTAGGTTCTGGTGGTGGGAAACCCGGCCAACACCAACTGCCTGATTGCGGCTAAATCCGCTCCCTCCATTCCCAAAGAGAACTTCTCCTGCCTGACTCGCCTGGACCATAACCGTGCCAGCTCTCAGGTCAGAACACACACACACACACACACACGCGGTTACTGTTATTATAAACTGTACACCCTGTGTATGTGGACTGTAGATCGGCGCTTGCTCTTCATATCTTACTGTAGTAATTAAAGTCAGTCTCGGATAAGCTCGAGTGCAAACCCGGCGTGAGCGTCTCTCTTTAACAGTGTAATACGATTATATACACGAGCTGATCCTGGATTAACTCCGAGTGGCTTGATGCGTGTACTGTAAAGCGTTTTGCATCATCTGAGAGGGACTTTTTTTTTTTTTTTTTTTTTTTTAAAGGTGGAGCATAGAAGAAGAACTAGAAAACTAGATCTTTTGCTGAAATCGGGTCAGTGTGCAAAGATTAAAACACGGGGAATAATAGAGCTGAGGTAGATTAACTGATTAAATACTGATATTTATAAGTGTGCATTTATAGGAGTAAAATCCACCACAAGCAAAGTGGTGTCGTCGCCCCGATGTGAAGCAGAGGTACCGTTTCCCCCCAGACGTCGATTATTTTTCAATAACCGCATGTCATGAAGTTTTTTTTTTTTTTTTTTTTTTTTTTTTTTTTTTTTTTTTTTTTTCCTCCTCTTACATGCGTATATACACCGCAGCGGTTTTAATTCATTACGGAGCGACACGTCATACTTTACGTGTGTTTAGAGTTGCGTTTAACCGTGTGGAACGCCTGCGAAATGAGCGCGATACGGTATGTTCCTGCAGTTCTAGAGCGTCGTCCCTTCACCAGTCTCTCTTTCTTACTCTCAAGATGTTAAGAAGATGGAAATTTAGCTCGACCTGTCATTATTGGGTGTTCGTGATTAAGAGACACTATGTGTTAGGAGTGTGCACGTCTTAAACAGCTAAAAATGGATTTGTTTCTGTGTTAAATAATTAGTTTTTATGTAGTAACTGATGAAATTGGATTATTTATTCATTTTTCTGTGGTAGAGGATCTAGCTATAC
This sequence comes from Ictalurus furcatus, assembly GCF_023375685.1. Classification (NCBI taxonomy): domain Eukaryota; kingdom Metazoa; phylum Chordata; class Actinopteri; order Siluriformes; family Ictaluridae; genus Ictalurus; species Ictalurus furcatus. The sequence goes on from NC_071263.1 coordinate 26,455,049, forward strand.
AAGTAAATTAAATGGAAATGCTAGCTACTGTTCGGTCGTCCTAAGCTGCAGTTCATGATGTTGTCCTGTAGGTGGCAATGCGCTGTGGTGTTTCAGCCAATAGCGTGAAGAACGTGATTATCTGGGGGAACCACTCGTCCACCCAGTACCCCGACGTGCACCACTGCAAGGTCAGCGTGGGGGGAAAAGACGTGGCCGCGTTCGACGCCGTGAAGGACGACAGCTGGCTGAAAGGAGACTTCATCTCTGTGAGTTTATTCACAATGTTCACAACCAAGACAGTGCTGCGGTCAGAGAGATACTACATGCCTAGGTGTGCCACGTTGGCAGGTTAGGTGTTTTATTCGAGTAATTTACATTGCTGCGATCGTGCATGTCAGGGAGGCGTGATGCATGCGTAGTCTAGACTTTATATCTGTTGTTGACATCATGCACTTTGACACAAAGTCATTACTAGACTGCCATTTATGGATATTTCATTCATAAACTTTCAAACATCCTGCATCACGTTGCATTTTCAGGCATGGTACAAGAACGGTAATACGCAGAGACTCTGAAAAATGAAGCGCGAGCTCAGTGTGTCATCAATGTCCATATTATAAACAAGGGGGGAAATCAATTTTGTTCCAAAAATGAATCATTAATTGGAATTTGAGTCGCTTCATCCAGGGATCACTAGTTTTACAATGAAAATAAAAAAAAAAGATTCATTCAACTCGACTCTCGTCATAAACATTTAAGGCGAACTTGACGAATACAGTCATATATTATACTGTTTTATTATAACGTTAATAGTGTATTTTTCAGATTTTAATATGCAGTTTATTAATATTGTATAGAAAAATGAGCGTCATTAATAGATACTACTGCTGATGGCGGTCTTTTTAAATGCTTATTTGTGTAACAAAGTGCATTAATTGTACTGCGGAGCAAGTCCAAATTCAACGTTTTATTTGTATATTATTTTATAGTATATAAACTGCAGTACTAATTGGGTGTTAAAAGTGTAAAGTGCTGTTTTTCAGGGACAATTTCTGCCACCAGATGGCAGATCTCACTCAGCCATTGACTTGTTTCTTAACACAGGGTTAAATAGGGAATATAGCATGTAAGTATTTCTATCTTATGGCTGCAGTTCTCATTTGGATGGATGGATGGATGGAGCGATGGATAGATCGATCACGAGATCTATGGATAAATAGACTGATCGATAGATGGATAGAGCGATAGATGGTGATCGAGCGATTATATAGATGGAGCGATAGAGCAATGGATAGATTGCTCGCTCCCAGCCTCCATTCTTCTAGGCAAGTGTACAAAATGTTTGAGGAACTTTACGTCCAAAGGAATTGTTCTTATTGTTGGAAAGCAGTAGCGACAGTAACGTTCTCCCTTGTCCTGTGCCTGTGGACCACACGCTCTTATCTAATGTACTTTTCTTTCTTTCTTTCTTTCCCACCATCTCTCTCAGACGGTTCAGCAGCGTGGAGCAGCGGTCATTAAGGCACGCAAGCTCTCCAGCGCCATGTCTGCTGCCAAGGCCATCTGTGACCACATGAGGGACATCTGGACCGGCACTGCTGAGGTCTGCTACATCTAACCCAGTCCGTTTGTCTCACACCAGAGCCGGTGTTTCACTCTCGCACATCCGATCACTGACACCTAATCACAAGTCTCACAACATCGAGCAGACTGAGTAATCACTCAAAACTTCCCACGTGTACCTGACTTGTCTCACTAGCTGTTCAAGAAGTTAGGAATGCTTCATGAACAATGTCATACATGCGTCTTTCTACACTGTACATGTACACACATTCTTTTGCCATGACACACCCACATGCTCCACTCTGTCTTGCCATACTGGAATTTTGACACTGTGTTAATGCGCTTCACACACTTCGCTGCTTTGTGTGTCTATATATAGATCTATAGAGAGACGGCGTCTGCAATGTGTAATGCAGTTGGTTTGCATTGTGTAATGCTGTTGGTTTTTTGATACTCACTCTCCTGGAATTATACTGTTATTGTTCTTCGTATAGTCATTGTTTTCTGACATTATTCAGATTATTCCACCCTTTTATTTTGCCACCACTACTACTAGGATTATTATTATTGTTAATAATAATAATAATAATATTACCATTACATCTACTGCTCCTATTATTACCAGTATAATTACTACTACATCTACTATTACTACTCCTGTTGCTACTATTACTGCTACATCTACTACTTCTATTACTGCTGCTGCTGCTACTACTACTAATAAGTCATAACAATAGTAATAGGAGTAATAGTAATAATAATGCTCTATTGGTATTTGTTTTGTCTTGTCTGTCTAAATGTTCAAGGTAAATCAAAGAGTCGGTCAGTGTTTGGTAAATGGGTGGGTGGGGGTGCAGATGATGAGGAGACCAGGAAGTTCAAAACCTCTAAAAAGAAATAAATCAATCGGAAAGCATTAAAAGCTAAACATAAGCCAATCTCAGGGCAGCTGTGTACAGTCTCGCTCCTGTCCTTCTTTGGCGACGTTCCGTTTTAAAAGTATTTAGTCATGTTAGCAGATTAACCTGAATGTTGACTTTTTAAATGAATAAATAAATAAAGGATTTATTTGCACGCACGTTCTGAGATGTTCTTTGTTGTGCTGTGTAGGGCGAGTTTGTCTCCATGGGTGTGTACTCGACTGGAAACTCATATGGCGTTCCTGATGACCTCATCTATTCATTCCCCGTCAACATCAAGGTGAGTGGAAAATCTATTGAGGATATAAATTTTTTTTTTTTTTTTATTAGAGGCATGTCAGTAAGCAGGAAGGACGAGATCGTAAACGTGCATTTAACTTTTAGTACATACGATCAGCTTCTTCAGTTTCGCATTTACGACTTCATATAAACCTGCTGTTATTTCCCCTTTAATGTTTGACTTGAAGAAAAACCCCTAGCAAATGGTCCGGATTGTAATAATCTTAAAATCTGCATCAGTGATTATTTTCATACCAGTTTCCGTATCGGTCGATCCCGGATACTTTGTAAAGTCTTCGTCTTTTTTTGCGTTTCTCCTGCAGGATAAATCCTGGAAGATCGCCGAGGGTCTGGCCATCAACGACTTCTCTCGAGCCAAGATGGACGCCACCGCGGCCGAGCTGGTGGAGGAGCGAGACACCGCCATCTCCTTCCTCTGCGTGTGACTAAATCGCACGCCGAAAACGCACCTCCACCCGGACGCACGTCTGTGAAACGCCCCAAAAAGCACTCCGTTCTCCTCTTTTCAATTAAACATACATTTCAATAGGAAAGCTTTAGATCACATATAAGCACAGCAATGTGTGTGTGTGCGTGTTGTAGCGTAGCAACCTCTAGATTCTAGAAGTCTAGAATTCGGGTTGTTTCAATTTCGTCGTCTGGTGCCTGTTCCCTCCTCTCTGGTTTGTTTGGGAATTCGCACACATTAGACGGTCAGGGAGAGAAAGAACCCTCACAGTGTAATAGGTCATTATATACAGTATATAAGGTCAGTAAGCTCTCTCTCTCTCTCTCTCTCTCTCTCTGTACGTGTGTGTGTGGGGGTTATTGTCAAGCCTTTAAAAGGAAACTTGGAGTTGTTACATCTCCAGATAGTTTAAAACGTGTTTCAGTTGAACTGCTCTTCATAAAATTACCCATGATGCACTTGTTGTTACTGTAACGGACAGCTCTTCAATAAACGAAAGCGAAAGTGAAAATGTAAACTTGGACTGAAATGGTTTGGTTTCGTCTTATTCTGGTATATTAAGTGTGTGTGCTGTATGTTGTTTTTCTTTCACATCTGTTGGACGTTTCATCTCGAGACATCATGTTTCTCTAAACTTCTCCAAACTTTTTCCCGATCCCTTATATTGACGACTATATACGCTGATTGATCAACCATAAGATTAAAACCACTGGCAGGTGAAGTGAGTAACATTGATTATCTCATTACATTGGCACCTTTTAAGGGGTGGGATATATTCGGCAGCAGGTGAACAGTCAGTTCTCAAAGTTGACGTGTTGGAAGCAGGAAAAATGGGCAAGTGTAAGGATCTGAGCGACTTTGACAAATGCCAAATTGTGATGACTGGGTCAGAGCATCTCCATAACAGTAGGTCTTGTGGGGTGTTCCTGGTATGCAGTGGTTAGTACCTCTCAATAGTGCTACAAGGAAGGACAACCGGTGACGGGGGTCATGTGCACCCAAGGCTCAATGATGCACATGGGGTGTGAAGGCTAGCCCGTCTGGTCCGATCCTACAGGAGAGCTACTGTAGCAAAAGTTGCTGTAAAACTTAATGCTGGCTCTGATAGAAAGGAGTCAGAACACAGTGCATCACAGTTTGCTGCGTATGCAGCTGCGTAGCTGCAGAGCGATCAGAGTGCCCAGGCTGACCCCTGTCCACCTCCGAAAG
>NC_071263.1:26464470-26489470 GCF_023375685.1 Ictalurus furcatus
TCGAGCAACATTCGGAGGAGCTTGCAATCGTTCAAAGTTTACGGCCAAAGATTTGGGCCGAGACGCGTCGCGTGACATCATCACAACGCGTGTTCGGCCAAAGCCGTCTTCGTGAACGTGAATACAGCTCAGAAGTTCTCGTTTTCTCCAACAAACACCACTGCGAAAGAATTTCACGCAATTGCAATTTCGCCAATTCGAGTAGTTTTCCTTGAAAAAACTTGAAAAGTGCAAAAACTCCGCAATTCGCGGCTCGGATTTCGAGAGAAAAAAAAACTCTGATGTGAATGATGACACGGCAAAAAAAAAGTCCCGCCCACGAAGCACGGTAAACTAGACGAGAGTTTAACGTGGTTCACAAATAGTCAAAACTCAAAATCGACTAGAGCGTACATCTGAGCCATCGTAGAAATGAAGCAAAAGGGTTGACGTGTAGAACTAAAATAAAAATATATACTGGATGTCGAGGACGTGGTATTGATCAACTCTCCCTACTTTCCTATTGGCAACCTCAATTTGATGAATTTGGACATTAAATTTTCCTGGGCTTTGAGGAAAAACACTTCTAATGCCCTTTTAGCGTTGCATTCCTCTGGGCTCAGCCAGGAAGGTCTGCTTTGACCTGCAAATGAAGGTAGCTACAGTTATCCAAATGTATGGAAAATAAATAAACGAATAAATATTCCGCAACATTAAAGATAACTGTAAATGTACGTCGTTCTTTAATAAGGCGTAAAAAAAAAACTTTTAAACGTTATGGTGTAAGAGGAATAAAACACTTCGGGACATGCCCTTAATGGCAAATAATCCGCGTCATTGATTTTATTTTCCTATAACGGCGTGCCTCGAAGTGTTTTATTCCTTACTTAATCATCATAAATGGTACTGTACTGCAAAACACGATATGCGACATGCATACGAGCCTCGAACAGATGGGTTCCTGTGCAGACAAATGATTCTACGGCTTTAGAGACGTGACGAGGCGGATCAGGAGAGTAGAATGCGGCAGGATAATCGCAGCACGGTATTTCACAGCCCTGTTTATTAATACCGTCTGAATACATGTACAGTGTAGAGCGACTGCAGCTCTGTGACCTGTAACACGGGCGTACAGAGGGCTCTTTATGGTGTGTTTGAGTGTGTGTTGGGGGGGGCATATTTTTACGTGGCCGTGCTTTGACTAGAAACAGCGAGGACTAGACGACTTGATGGATGTTAATATGTTAAGTGTTAAGACGTGGTTGTGCGATGATAAAAAAATTGACTGTGATATTTTTGAGCGTTTTATAAAGTGAACTCCTTTTTGCGATCGTTAGATAGATGTTTCGGTTGCGTTTATTTATCAGTGTCAAGTCTAATTTTGCGCAATAGTCAGTAGGGGTGTAAAGATCGATAAAGTAGTCCACTGTTCACTAGAGGAGACTCGAGTGTAAAACTGCATGTGGTAATCGCAGTCCCAAGGACATCGCAGCAACCGTAGTCCCAGCAACCACGGCGAGAACGTCCGTGTGGAATTGACGTCCAAAACCATTTCAATAGTACTAAATGAATCTAGGTAACAAAACATAACTCCATTATTATTGATTATAAATCGGTTATTTATCATTATAAACAAAGTTGTTCTCACGCCGAAGCAGAGGCCAGTGAATCGTATCGTGTCGTGAATATCGACTCGTTGCTTTAAGAATCTGTCGCCTTGTGTGGAAGCCTGAGGTTCACAGCACTAATATTCAGCTAATAAAAGAGTCACTCAGTTTACATGAAACTCCGGCGTTGTCTAATCCGCTGCGTGTGTAGGTCACGTGTCTGTAAATGTTTCCCTGCACTGAAAAGCCACTCTTTACATATTAAACCTGAGAGACGTCACGTCAGATATTCTGTCCGTCACAGCGGGTAAATGATTCCTAATCCCTCCTCGAGTCTTTCTCGAAACCCAAAATAATGAACACGGTAGTTTCGCTGTCGAGGAACACTTCAGATCAGAGGCGTCCACATCATGAATTGTAGCAGTGTGGTCATTTCTTTCTTTCTGGATTCCTGGATTTGTTTCTTTCTTTATTTCTTCCTGGATTTCTTCATCTCTTTCTTTCTGGATTTCTGGATTTTTCCTTCTTTCTTTTTCATTCTTCGTTCTTTCTTTCTTTCTTTCATTCTTTCTTTATTTCTTTCTGGATTTCTTTCTTTCATTCTTTCTTGATTTCTTTCTTTCTGGATTTCTTGAATTTTTTTTCTTTCTTTCTGGATTTTTTTCTTTCTTTCTTTCTTTCTTTCTTGATTTTTTTTCCTTTCTTTCTGGATTTCTTTCTTTCTTTCTGGATTTTTTTCTTTCTTTCTTGATTTCTGGATGTCTTTCATTCTTCATTCTTTCTTTCTGGATTTCTTGATTTTTCTTTCTTTCCTTCATTCTTCATTCTTTCTTGATTTCTTTCTTTCTGGATTTCTTGATTTTTTTTTCTTTCTTTCTTTCTTTCTTTCTTCATTTTTTTTGTTCTTTCTGGTTTTCTTTCTTCGTTCTTTCTTTCGTTCATTAATTGTATATTTAGTTAATAAGTATTTAGTAAGGTATTACTGAAGATTGAATGGTTTGTTTAAAAAGAACAAAGAAAACGGTTAAAACCCGAAACCATCCTTACTTAACGTGACGTCCCCGTGGTTTATACATAAACAATGGTGTGTTTTGTTTTTTTTGTTTTTTTTGTGAGTGTGTGTATGTGTAATTTTTTGTGGTTTGTGGGTGGTTTTTTTTTTGTTTTGTTCTGTTTTGTTTTGTTTTTGTTCTTTCCATGCGATTATAATGTTAATCACAAGGGACACGGTGAAAAGCAAAGATTGCACAAGTCTTCATCTTTCTATCATGAAAACAACTGTCAACTTGTCTCTGGAAATATGGAGCTTGATGTTTTCAAGAAACGACTGCACTCTTTATGAAAATCATATTGTTTTGAAAACCTTGGGGTGTGCACCTTGCCAAAACAACCGCATGCAAGGTTTCAGTTTCCTCCCAGGAGTTCTTCTCAAAAGATTATTATCTGTCACGATGAGCCGCCGTAACCAGATTAGTACCAGAAACCTGATTATTATACTGTTCTGTAAATCACATGTTGGGGATGATGCACTCCAACTGTCGAGGGTCAGGACTCGAGGACTCTTGGATTTGAAACCCACAATCTTTGGACCACTAGCTCCAGGAAATTAACCACTCGGCTGCCACGGCCCTGCAGTTTATAAAACCGTCACTTCAATCAATCTTTTGATTCAAATCTGATGAGCAGGGTTTTCTATCACAGTACTGTAGTGATCTCATCCTTCTCCTGCACCCGGGATTTCTGCCACTCGCACACTTCACGCACGTTTGTCTTGTATTGTATTCATCCGTTTATTTATTCATCTTCAGTAAACGATTCAATTCTGTTAGTATAGTAGAGCGCTTTTAACAACGGACATTATCTCAAAGCAGCTTTACAGAAACATATAAACACAGGATAGAGATTTTAAGCGTGTGAATTTATCCCTATTGAGCGAGCCGGTGGTGACGGTGGTGAGGAAAAACTCCCTGAGATGATATGAGGAAGAAACCTTGAGAGGAACCAGACTCAGAAGCGAACCCGTCCTCATCTGGGTCACGACATATAGTGTGAAAGTAAAGGAAAGGTCATTATATGTTATATATCTCGCTCAGGGTCAGTCTAGAGCATCAAGGAAGAGTGTTATTTACAGATTTCCCCATTCAGTTGAAAATAGAGAAGGAAAAAGGAGCTCCTTTGACTACTTTTGCTACCTTTTGAGGGTGTTTTACTGACCCGAAATGCTTTCTTTTTTTTTTTTTTTTTTAATGGTGACAGGAAGTCAGGAAAGCTCTTTACCAGATCCATTTACTTGCATGTTTTTGGGACTTGGGAGGAAACCTGAGAGCACGGAGTAAACCCAGATGGATACGGGGAGAACACGGGAGCTCCGTATCGAACGTGGAGCATGGAGCTGTATTCTAAATCAGATTATATAAACGTGATTAAAAGAACACCTAAAGGAGATAAGTAACTTATCTGGATCTGGATCACGTGACAGTCAGGACTGGATGATGGACATGTGCGTTAGTCTATTGTGCCACAAACAAAAGATCAGCCAGACGAGTCAGACAAGAATCATGAGCCTCCTTACTACTCAACTTGGTATGGTGTCCCAGAGATGAGAATTGCTGATAAGTGTTAACTATAGAACATCTGTCACGCGTTCTTTAATAAGAAACAAGATTCCTCCGATTGCCTCAGACACTACAGCCAGATCGACCGCATACATGGCTTTGATTTCGTGTTTATTTATGCCAAGTGATTATTCCACAGTGCGGTTTAATTCTGTATTCTTTTTGATCAGAAGGTGTTAATCAGTTTTCCATAACAGCAGCTCTGACGTTAATTCCGGCTGCAATGTATATTAATGCGACTGTTCTAATACAGTCGTGGGGGGGGGGGGGGGGGGAATAAATAAGTTCTTCCATGGAACTTGCCAGGTTTTTTGACGTATTCGGATGAGCAAACATTTGATCCTGTTTGAAACAGTGCGTACTAATGAAGTTGATGTACTTGAACGAAACCACGAGGAAAATGAGCTTCTTCAATCATTTGTTCAGCAGAAATATCAATAGACGTCATATTCTTCTGTGGAAAAAGTAAATACACCCTTGGCATCAGAAGCTAGTATTGCTCCCTTTAGCAGAAATAACTCCCTGAAGGAGTTTTGCGTAATTGTCCACCAGGCTTGCTGGAATTTTTGGCCACTCTTCCATGCAATATTCTTTCAGTTGCGATATGTTTGAGGGTTTTTCTTGCATGTTTTGCCCGTTTCAAATCCCCCCCAAACATTTCAATAGGATTCAAATCCAGGCTTTGACTAGGCCAGTTCATAACCCTACGTTTCTTCTTTTTGAGCCGTTCCTTGGTGGTTTTGCTCGTGTGCTTAGGATCATTATCCTGTTGAAAGCTCCACTTTCGGTTCAACTTTCAGACAGATGGCCTCACATTATCTTCAAGCACTCTCTCTGATATGATGTTGAATCAATGAATGCAAGCTATCCAGTCCCTGAGGCAGGCGAAGCGACCCCAAACCATAACATTTCCACCACCGTGCTTCACAGTTGGTATGAGGTGCTTCTCCTGAAAAGCTGTCTTTGATCTGCGCCAAATATGTCTGCTGTTACTGTGACCAAACAACTCTATCTTTGATTCGTCTGTCCAGAGCACATTACTCTAAAAGGCCTGGGCTTTACCTATACGCTCATTGGCAAACTGTAGTCCTGCAAAGATTTTTTCCTGTCACACCTCACATGCAGGTCAAATTTGCGCAGTCTCTTTCTGATTGTAGAAGCATGCACTCTGACACCAACAGTTGCAAGACTTACTAGCAGACCCTGTGATGAAATTTTTGGGGTTATTGGGGACTTCATTTTGAATCAGACGGTCTGCTCTCGGGCTGAATTTGCTGGCACGGCCAGTCCTGGGCAGTCGTTTGAAATCTGCGCCATTTGTAGATGAAATGTAACTGTAGGCAAAACGCTGTGGTGCAAGAGGAGTAAAACACTTTGAGACGTTGCTGTTATAGGCAAAATAATCAACTTCAGGCTGGTCACCACCACCCCAACAATGATTATTTTACTAAAACAGTAGGCCCCTAAGTCTTTTATTCTTCACAATTGCACAGAACACGATACGAGAGCGTTAACGACGTAATCCTGTCCTCGGCACGACACTACGGAGCAGGAAACGTCTGTGACGGAGCGCGCGACTATGGGATTAACGCCATGCCGCAATGTGATCGCAGGTGTGAGCACGTCGGTGCCGCCGGACAGCTCCATGGCTCAGTTTCAGGAAGTGATGCGTCAGCAGCTGGAGAGCTCCATGGACGCCGAGCTGGAGAAGCTGTCGAGCACGGCTAAAGGAGCCAACGTCGAGGTGAGCCTAACCTCCTTAATTATACTAACTGTGCTTATTTAACTTCGATATGTCCAGATATGATCGCACACTTCAGCACAGTGAGTGTCGTGTGCGATCATTTTGCATTGTTCAATCATTAAAATGTCGTGCGTTGACAAAATTATGTTTGAAGTTCCCCTGAAATCAAAACTCAGATGTACTACGGACACCGACGGCTATTGAATCTAAAGGAAAAAAAATATTTCTGTACTAGTCTTGTGTTCGTCCGATTAAAGACTCTCTAGAACGTACAGTATATGTCCGACCCCCAGGGGGCGTGGCTTCGTGTCTCGCTAGCGACGGTGGATTTTTGACTGCGTGTCTTTCCACACACCGTTCCCGTTTTCCAACGATCGCCTGTGGCCTATGGGTAGTGTCCGAAGTGTGCATTTCTTTGTGGTGTAGTGTAGTTTTGTTTTAAGCACTGGGGAATAAGACGTAAACGTGAAGATGGTTCCCGTGTAGAACCTTTTTAGGAACCGAGGAAGCGTTAACTATACATAAAATGGCCTACTCTGTCAGAAAAGGCTAACTCGTTTGTGTGTTACGTGGAAAAAAAAAAACCCCATAATAACATGCAAATATAGTCCGAGAAGAAAAGCGAAAGTAAGTTTACCGCTAAGGAAATGGTGCTAGTACAGATCTGGGGTGATGGTCGGTGTTGGCATCACTTCTGTAACCTTGGTAACAGGTTCAGGTTCAGTAAGTGCTTAATCCTGATCAGTGGATCCGGATTAACACGTTAACATTTAACATGAACACTAGGAGCAGCTACTATCTAGTGCTACTCTCTAGTGTACAGTTACTGCCAGGTTTTCGGGAGGAGTTCTGAAACGCACAGGGACACGCAGAGGACATGGGAAATTCCGTTCAAACGGTAACCCGAGCTCAGGATCGAACCGGGAACCCCGGAGCCGTGCGGTGCCGAAAAATGAGTCGGGTTATATCAGTTTTAACATTTTTAGCTCGAGCGCTAAACAATATAATGAAATATACACTGTAAAGGAAGAGAAGTACATAATTATATAAAGTGCCTGTGTGTGTATATATAATTACTTGTGTGCAATAAACACAAGGCTAAACCCGTGTTTAGACAGTGACCAGTGTGTGCATGTGTGTCTCTCTTATCATGCTCTCCAAATGTCCGTAGTGACACATACTGAGCTAACGTGTAAGCCAGTTTAAGTCTTCATGACCCCACTTAACTCTCTCTCACACCCACACACACACACACTTTTACGCATTTAATGTACTGGCAGATGGATACTGACATCCACGGTCCACACCCTGCTAACCCAAACACAATCCAGAAGAAAAGGAGACTCGGCACCGGGTGTAATGTTTGCGGAGAACTTATTCCAAATGTGTACAGAACACATGGATCTTGACAGCATTTATATGAGAAACCGCCACACCTACACGTCTAATATATACTCTGTTACAACGTCCAACGTGTCATGTGTACGCTCAGCCGGAGCGAATCTCGGCTTGGAGGGGGGAGAAAAAAACAAACTGTATCTAGTGTGTGTGTGTGTGTGTGTGTGTGTGTGTGTGTGCTGTTGATTTTACTGCGAAAGTAGTATCACATTTATTAAGAGACCATTTATTAAGACCCCACCCAGAGAAACACTGTGACCATAGTGACTTAAGCTATATATATATATATATATATATATATATATATATATATATATATAGTATATATATATTATATATTAAATTAGAAAGCAGGAAGTATTACATGTGTAAGGAATCAAACACAGTGAGGTGTCCAGCTTCTCTTCAGAATATTCGCATAAAGAACACGTATGTAGAATTTGCATTATGTCCATCCCACCCCCATCCCAACCCCGACCCCGACCCCGACCAAAAAAAAAAAACCCCAAAAAGGAACCTAATGTAATCATTTACATTCTAACCATACACACGGTCCATGTGGATCTCATTTGTTTTAGGATTTAATCGCGTCTGATGATGATGTGATACAGAGTGTCAGCGGAGGGATAATTATGAAGCAAAGCCTCTTTCAGAACCGTCTTAACGATGAAAGGATTAAGTTGGATTAGTTGATGTAGGGGCCAAATAAAGTTCGTGAAAAAACACGTACGCCACATCTGATTTAAAATGCAGAACTTCAAAGGAACTGTAAATGACTGATGTATTCAGACTGTGGACAGAACCTGCAGCAAACGGATGATGTCTTGGCCTTAAAAACTACAATAAAATGACCGATCACATGTGTGCCTCGATCTGAAACCCTGTCTCTGTTTCATTTTCCACAGATCTGTAAGAAGGACTTTGAGGGCTTTAAGAAGCTCTTCCACAGATTCCTGCAGGTGAAAGGACCTTCAGTGGAATGGCCCAAAATCAACAGACCTCCAGAGGACTCGGTAAGAGAAACGGTTCAGCTCTCGCGTACAAACGTACTCATAGGGCTGGGAAATATATATCCGTAGAACATTGATATGAGGATCAATTCTGCCACAGCACACACTTCTGAGATATTCTACATCTCGTAATATGTTTTTGATATCTTTAATGGAAAATGTTGACATGTTTCCAGAATTGTGGAAAAACTCGGAACGAGTTTTTCTAGCCATTAAAGTGCACCTATTACGGTTTTTCAAATATTCCCTTTCATGTAGTGTGTTACACGAGAGCTGGTTGTGAATGTAAAAACGTCTGCAAAGTTTCAAAAATCAAAGCGCACGACAAACTGAGTTACTGACTCGCAAAAAAAAGGAATCGATTCTGAACAGCTGAATCGAGTCGTTTGTGATTCCAGACTTTACTTCCTGTCCTAACCTACGTAGGTTTTTAACAAAAAGCCCCGCCTCTGGTCTTCATCGGCTGCTCGCTGACAGCGGTAGACCAATCACGACAGACTGGGACGTCTGACCAATCAGAGCAGTGTATGCTGTCTGAAAGGAGGAGTTTAGAACGAATCATTTGGAATGAATCATTTAGAACGAATCGTTTGTGACACTGAGGGGGGAAAAAAGGTAATGCTGCAGTTTAAATTATAACAAACGCACCATACACGGATGGAAACGAACGGGCGTGTTGTGTTTAAGTAATTCATTTACTCCCTAATTTGGTCTTGGCCCATTCCCATCCAGCCCTATCTTATAGACTAAGGTGATAAAGTGCGGCACTCCTGCGCAAAATGTGTAAACATAGGCAGGTCTGCCGATGCCTTTCCACTGAGAACATCCTGCAAATGATTATTATTAGGTCTAGCAGGATCGTGGTCTCGGTACACACCTCCACCCATCTACGATCTCATCTTTGGCCTTTTTTCTTTAAGCAGGAAATTCAGTAATACTCCCCTGAAGTCATGGAGAGAGCATGAGAACTGCGGCGTGTAGGGTACGGACTCTGTCACGCTTCATTTTCCAAGTCTGCGGGGTTTTTTTTATGACCCCACAGCGATGTCACCGGGCTCGACGATGTTATTAAACGCCCACTGAGAGCCGTGACACACAGTGAGTGGTAGGCGGACTGATATTAAAGCCAAGCAGCAACACACTCTTTCCAGAGCGGGAATTCTGCAGCAGTGCTAGTAGTCGTGAGAGCGTGAGAGAGAGAGAGAGAGAGAGAGAGCGAGCGAGCGAGCGCGAGAGTGAGAAAGAGCGAGAGAGTGATCAGGAAAGATCATGAGTGATGATCGGCTTCCTGTTCGGGAGTGTGTGAGCGGGGCGCCAAAATGGATCCTCTAACATCATCTAACTCGAGCAGTGTGTATTATAACCGTTTACACCACAGCGCTGTCCAATTCTCGATTCTGATTGGTCAGATGGTGTTGATTAATTTGCACTTGTTTCTAATACATCGAACACGCTCGTACCTGTGGTTTTAACTGAGAAAATAAACGGAGGAAGGAGTACAGTGAGTGGTCGAGTAAAGATAAATCCTACGTTCGCTAACGAGCAACCTCAGCAGCATAATGTTCAGAATATTAATGCCTTCATCAAATGATGCGTTTCTTCAGACTACCGTATGCTTTCCTGTCACCTTCTGAAGTGCTTTACCTCCTGCATGTGGATGGAAATGAGAGAGTGTTATGGTGTGTGTGTGTGTGTGTGTGTGTGTGTGTTGATAAGGCTCAGACTGGTTATGAAATATGTAATCCTGTGAGTTTGAGCCTATTCATTCTTCTCAGTCACTATATGGTGTGTGTGTGTGTGTGTGTGTGTGTGTGTGTGTGTGTTTTACTGACTGTTATGGTAACATGCCTCTGTCTTACATTAAATTTCCATTACATTTAGTCCAAGAACGAATGGATTATTATTATTATTATTATTTAAATGTACTACACTGCTGTTGATTCCTCTGTTCTGATTGGTGTTCATATTAATGCGTTTGTTCTAATGTATGGAGGACGCTTCACGTAAAACGATTAAAATATATTCACTTTCTTAGAATATTTTCACGAAGTTTCCCTGTAACCTTTCATTTACCGTTTTTTCGGAAGGAGTCTCCAGTGTCGGCGCTTTGAGAGAGAAACAGAAAGAGAGAGAGAGACAGACAGAAAGAGAGAGAGATACAGAGAGTGAGAGAGACAGACAGCGAGAGAGACAGACAGCGAGAGAGCGAGGGAGAGAGAGAGACACAGAGAGAGAGAGAGAGAGAGAGAGAGAGACAGAATGAGCAGTGTAGAGGGAGAGAGAGAGACACAGAGAGAGAGAGAGACAGAAAGAGAGAGACCGAGAGAGAGAGAGGGAGAGAGACAAAGAGAGAGAGACAGGAAGAGAGAGAGAGAGCGAGAGAGACAAACTGAGAGAGAGAGAGACAGAAAGAGAGAGAGAGAAAGAGAGCGCGAGAGAGACAGAAAGAGAGAGAGAGGGGGACAGAGAGAGAGAAAGAGAGACACAGAGAGAGAGAGAGAGAGAGAGAGAGGCAGAATGAGCAGTGTAGAGGGAGAGAGAGAGACACAGAGAGAGAGAGACAGAAAGAGAGAGAGAGAAAGAGAGCACGAGAGAGACAGAAAGAGAGAGAGAGGGGGACAGAGAGAGAGACACAGAGAGAGAGAGAGAGGCAGAATGAGCAGTGTAGAGGGAGAGAGAGAGACACAGAGAGAGAGAGAGACAGAAAGAGAGAGACCGAGAGAGAGAGAGGGAGACAGAAAGAGAGAGAGACAGAGAGTGAGAGTCAGAGAGAGAGTGAGAGAGACAGAGAGAGAGAGAGACCGAGAGAGACAGAAAGAGAGAGAGAGCGAGAGACAGGGAGAGAGAGAGAGAGCGAGAGAGACAAACTGAGAGAGAGAGGGACAGAGAGAGAGACAGAAAGAGAGAGAGAGAGAGAGAAAGAGAGCGTGAGAGAGACAGAAAGAGAGAGAGGGGGGACAGAGAGAGAGAGAGAGACAGAAAGAGAGAGAGAAAGAGAGCGCGAGAGGGACAGAGAGAGACAGAAAGAGTGAGAGGGACAGAGAGAGAGAGAGAGAGAGAGAGAGAGACAGAAAGAG
This sequence comes from Ictalurus furcatus, assembly GCF_023375685.1. NCBI lineage: Eukaryota > Metazoa > Chordata > Actinopteri > Siluriformes > Ictaluridae > Ictalurus > Ictalurus furcatus. The sequence continues at coordinate 26,475,901 of NC_071263.1, forward strand.
ATAGAGCAAGAGAGACAGAAAGAGAGGGACAGAGAGACAGAAAGAGAGCGAGAGAGAGTGAGAGAGGCAGGCTTCTTAAAGTCCAATAGAGAGAGTTAAGAGAGATAGAAAGAGAGAGAGAGAGTGAGAGAGGCAGGCTTCTTAAAGTCCAATAGAGAGAGTTAAGAAAGAGAGAGAGAGACGGAAAGAGAGAGAGAGAGAGAGAGAGAGACAGGCTTCTTAAAGTCCAGTATATGTGAATGCAGTTTAGGTTTAATAAAGAGATTAACGCTACGGAACACAATGTTTAAAGAAAATGGAACGACTCTCCAGGTTTTCGGTTCTGTCCTGCTCTCACGGGACGATAATAAACTCTGGACAAAGGTGACAAGTGTAATCCAAGCCAAAGGCATATCTATTATTCTATTATGTAAAAAAAAAACCCCAAAAACAATTATTTGCCTAATTCTGGACATTTTGTTCTATTCATTTTAAGCTAAAATTGTTATTAATTATTTTAAATTTGTTATTGATCTGAATGAAATGTTTACTACAGTACTGAGAGATCATTGGTGGAATTTGGTCACATGACCTTGTTTCAGCTTCATGTTACGCCTTGTTTAAAGAAAGAAACCTAAGAATCGAATGAATTCAGGTGACATGCTCACGAATAAGGAATTCATGCCAGGAAAGTACCTAGTTAAGCTATGACTCATTAAACACACACACACACACACACACACACGCACGCACACCCGGTGTTGCCTCATTAAACATGAAATTTACACGAGTGCAGTAGAATGTGGAAAGAGACCGAGCTTGAATTACTGGTCAGTAATTGATGTCGTAGCTACAGAAAGCTGCAGCAGTTACAGTAAGGACACGTACTACTGCAACCGGATTCCCTTCGTTCTGGAAGCTTTATACACGAGTGTTTGTAGTGGAGAGAGAAAAATAAAACATCCCTGTGTGGAGATAATCAACTTCCTGCGTATCATCTGAGACTGAGTGGGAGTCAGAATGACTCAGTACATTTTGCGTGTATTTCCTCATGTGTAAGTCGCTTTGGATAAAAGTGTGTGTGCGCTAAATGAATAAATGTATCTCTTTCTCTCTCTCTGTCTCTCTCTCCCCCTTTCTCTCTCTCTGTCTCTCTCTCCCCCTTTCTCTCTCTGTCTCTTTCCCTCTTTCTCTCCCCATCTCTCTCCCTCTCTCCCCCGCCCTCTCTCTCTGTCTCTCTCCCTTTTTCTCTCTTTCCCTCTCTCTCCCTCTTTCTCTCACTTTCTCTCTCTGTCTCTCTCCCTTTTTCTCTCTTTCCCTCTCTCTCCCTCTTTCTCTCACTTTCTCTCTCTCTCCCCCTCCCTCTCTCTCCCTCTTTCTCTCTTTCCCTCTCTCTCCCTCTTTCTCTCACTTTCTCTCTCTCTCCCCCTCCCTCTCTCTCCCTCTTTCTCTCTTTCCCTCTCTCTCCCTCTCTCTCTCTCTGTCTCTCTCCCTTTTTCTCTCTTTCCCTCTCTCTCCCTCTTTCTCTCACTTTCTCTCTCTCTCTCCCCCTCCCTCTCTCCCTCTTTCTCTCTTTCCCTCTCCCCCTCCCTCTCTCTCCCTCTTTGTCTCTTTCTCTCACTTTTTCTCTCCCTCGCTCCCTCTTTCTCTCTCTGTCTCTTTCCCTCTCTCCCCCATCTCTTTCCCTCTCTCTCCCTCTCCCCCTCTTTCTCTCTCTCCCTCTTTCCATCTCTCTCCCTCTTTCTCACTTTTTCTTTCTCTCTCCCTATTTCTGTCTCTCTCTCTCTTTCCCTCTCTCTCTCTCTCCCTCTTTCCCTCCCTCTTTCCCTTTCCCTCTTTCTCTCACTTTTTCTTTCTCTCTCTCTCTCTCTCTCTCTCTCTCGTCCAGTGTTTTATTTCTTGGATACGCTCACCAGCCACTTTAATAAAACCCTGTACCCATGTTCCCCCTGCGCATTCATACAATTATCCAATCAGCCAATCACGTGGCAGCATTATAAAGTGTAAAATCCGGTCGAGAGCGTCAGTCAGTGTTCACCGCTGGGGTACAGAATCACTCAACCTGGACAGCTGAGGATTGGAAAACTGTCACCGGGTGTTTCGGTGATCCTGTGTTCAGTACAGGAGCGCAGGACAGGAGCGCAGGACAGGAGCGCACGACAGGAGCGCACGACAGGAGCGCAGGACAGGAGCGCAACCCGGTGTGATCTTCTGCTCTTGTAGCCCATCTACCTCATGATTCGACGTGCTGTGCTGTTCCTTCGTGATTATATATGGTTATAACGAGCGGTTATTTGAGTTAGCCTTGCTGTGAGCTCGCACCGTTCTGTGCACGATCAGTAGTGTCTGAAATGCTCAAGCCACCTCTGTGGCGGTCAGTCTCACCGAGACCACACCTCCCCCCCGTTCTCATGTTTGATACGAATATTAACTGAAGCTCTCGACCTGTATCTGCATGATTTTATGTCACATGACTTGCTGATTTGGATAATCTCCTGAAGCGCACAGGTGTTCTTAATAAAGTACAATGACGGTACACTGTATGACCAAAAGTATGTGGACAACTGAGCGTCACACCCGTGTGCGTTCCTTCTCCAAACCGTCGCCACAAAGTCTGAAGCACACACTCGTGTACGACGCGAGACCCGAAACCTGTTCCAGCACGACGGCGCCCCTGTGCATGAAGCCAGCTCCAGGAAGACACGGTGTGTGTGTGTTTCAGCATTTGTCTTCAGACTTTCTGTCTGCTCTGCGGAGCACGGCACTCCGCTTCTCATCATCGCAAAACCTGAAACAGGAAACCTCATGACAGATTCAGCCCATCGTGTTAGTCTGTGAACTCGGGACCGCTGCGTTTTTGTGGTTTCAAAACAACTTTCGCGCTTGAGTAAATGTACCGATCTCTTGTTGCAAATGAAATGGGCTCAGGAATAAATAAATAAATAAATAAATCCTCAGATTAGCTATTAGAGCACTAAACACCAGAAGTGTGCTTGTTTATAATGTGCACAACCTGTAGTGCAGTGTAGATAATACACGCTTGATGTAATGCACAAATACAGGAACGGTCTGACATCATGGAAGTCTTTTCATCCCTCCTTCGCATGTTTTTGTTACTCCTTCTTTCTGACTCACGGGCTCATCACTTCCTGCTGTCTGTTTGTTTTTATGGTGTCAGAAAGATTGGTGGTGTGGGACCGCTGCCTGAGTGTCTTACGTCCTCTCTGACTCAGCTGGGTCACATCTGGAGGACATACAACCTCATGGCATGCGGCCTGCAGACTTCTGGGAAACCGGAGGGATGAGTGAGTGAGAGAGAGAGAGAGAGAGAGGGATGGAAAACAGAGCAACCCGGAGAACTCGCTCATTCTTAGCATTTTTCATGGCTAGTGTGTTATGTTTGTAAGCTGATAGTGTAGGCAGGAGGGCAGCATGGCACATTTACATACCGTCTCCAGCAGCCTCTCACAGAAACCTCGCGTCGGGATTACACTCGACGGTTTCGGCTATACGATACACACTGTATGATCTGACATGTCACGTTTATATTACAGCACAGTGATATTCTTTTCTTCGTATATCCCAGCATGTCAGAAAGTTGGGGTCGGAGCACAGGGTTAGCTATGATACAGCGCCCCCTGGAGCAGAGAACGTTAAGGGCCGTGTTCAAGGGCCCAACAGTGGCAGCTTGGCAGTGCTGGGGCTTGAACCCCCAACCTTCTGATCAGTAACTCAGAGCCTTAACCGTTGAACCACCACTACCCATAATTTGAGATCGACACGTAGGCTTTGAACTATATAGCATACGTTGTACGATTTGAGCTGTGCGCTATACAGTGTAAAATTTCTTGGGGTTGGGGGTTCGAATCCCGCCTCCTCCGCCCTTTGTGTGTGAGCGCAGAGCTTCGGTGGTTTCCTCCCTCATTCCACAGACATGTTCTGTAGGTTGATTGGCGTGTCTAAATTGTCCGTGTGTGTGATTTACACCCCGTAGGATTTGATTCGAGATGTACGACGACGTGTACAGTGTGACGGTTATCAGCACACTGTGAACGTCAAGGCTGATCCTGATCTTCAGAATTGTGGTCTGTGAACGGTCGTGCTCCTGACTGGCATGCTCCCGTCTGGATATAAAACGAAACGCGTCTCATCGTTAAACTTATAAAACAAGCTTTATGTATATGTGTGATTTGATTAGGTACAGAAATACAAAAGATAGAATAGCAAAATTGCTGCATTGTAGCCATTTAAAAAAACAAAACAAAACAACAACGACAGCATTTTTCTTTTCAGATCCAGCCGTATGAGAAAATCAAGGAGAAGGGTTTACCCGAGAACGTAGCTGACAGCCTGAACAAGCTGGTGGTGGTGAAGCTGAATGGAGGTCTGGGCACCAGCATGGGCTGCAAAGGGCCGAAAAGTCTCATCAGCGTCCGGAACGAGAACACCTTCCTGGACCTGACCGTGCAGCAGATTGAGGTAAGACCCCTATGATGTATAATGAATACGGGTGTGAATCTCCATGCAGTTGCAAAAACAACACAGTTAAACTACTCACTGCTCATCCGACGCGATTCGCTTCAGCATCCATACGATTCAGCATCCATACGACTCAGCATCCATACGATTCATATGATTCAGTTCAGGTAAAGTCGAGCCAGTCTTCAGGAAAGAGGACATCATGCTTTCTGATTTCTTGGTAAAGACGAGCAGCATTTTTGTCTTGTTAGCTTCGAGAGACAGTGTGGTGAGGGAACGGCTGTGTATAGCTGCTGTATGTAAGCGATAACAGGAACGAACTTGTTTCACAGACGTTATACGGCATTATATATTATTTATATATATATAAAAACGCTAAGCTGATTGAAAAGTGTCATACTTTAATCCCACCACTGGTTGGGATGTTCCAGTTGGAATAGCTAGCTCAGTGCCTGTCCTGGGTTCACCTACTAATACACGGTTCAATACATCTACACTATATGGTCAAAAGTACATGGACACCTGACCCCATCCCGTTACAGATTTAGTCCTCCTTTGCTGTTGTGGCAGTAATTTGTTTAAAGGTTAAAAGGGTCAGGAATGACCACGAGAGCCAGACCTGGTCATATAAACTATACCGAACTAAATTATTCCGCAGGATCGTGTGTGGCGTCAATCTAACGGCGTCCATATTTCACGGTGAGCAAATGCGGTGACATCATAACTGTCATACGAGTCGAGGGAATGAACAGTCAGGGTTTGGGAGGGTCACTTTAAAAATGTATTCCGTTACAGATACAAATGACTTCATAAAAACATGTCACGAGTAACGTAATCCAAATATCACCACGTGAACGTAATGTAATCTGATTACTTTGGGATGACTTCCAGGTATCACGTATGTAAATGAAGTCAAGAGAAAAGCAATATGATTTTCTGTCTCTCTTTTTCTTTCTCTCTCGCACTCACTTTCTTTGTCTCCCTCACTCTCTTTTACTTTCTCTCTCACTTTATCTCTCTCTTTCTCACGTTTCATTTCTCTCTCCCTCACTCTCACTTTATCTACCTCTTTGTCTCACTTTATCTACCTCTTTGTCTCACTTTTTCTTTCTCCCTCCCTCACTCATTCTCTCTCTCGTACTTTCTCTCCCCCTCACTCTCCAATGTTTGGATTTGTTTCAAGAAAAGAAAGAAGTGTGTTGCTCATGTGAGTCACAACTGGAAAGAGAGAACCAGAACTATAATCCTGTAGCTGTCTATAATGTGTTGTGTCAAAAGCAGGGCTCCAGACAAAAAAAAACAAAAACAAAACAAACTTTATTTATTTGTTTATTTATTTTTAAGTGCCACATAAGAATTTTTTTTAAACACTTACTTCCAGTCATCCTGTCGTGTGTGTGTGTGTACGTCTGGCCTCCTTTTACAGCGTCGGCATTTTCATCCCAGTTCCCTTAAAGTGGGAACGGGACGTCTTTACCAACCTGAGAACTTTATACAGTCACAAAGAATTGTTCTTCCCACAGAATCTGAGCCAGTGTCACTGATCGTAATCATGTCCGGATCACTTGGCCATCGAGTGGAGTTTGGCCTCCTCCTCCTCCTCCTCCTCCTCCGTGCTGATCCCGATCAAGTCTTCCAGGGTTGAATTGCGTACTTCTGATTCGATCCCGTTTTGACCCTGAGCATCCAAAATGGGTCGGACGAGCAGCATCTCGACTAGACAAGCGCACGCTGTGACGTCGTCAAACGTCTTGCACACATACAGTCAATTGTTCTTCATTAGTAATATCCGAGAGGTACATTCGGTGAAACTCAGCTCTTTACATGTAATCTTTATTTATTTATTTATTTATTTATTCATTCATTTAGCTCTCCTTCCGTTCGGTCTGGTCGTGTAGTTCACATGCACGAGACACTGCTTGTGCTAAGGGGGTTTTCTGTAGCGCCCTCTGCGATCACATAGTCGCGAGCTTTTTTTTTTTTTATGCTTTTGACTATAGCCCCGTTTTCTCACAGTCCTGAAACAATCCGTTCCGGTAACGGAATCTGTTTTCCCCGGTATTTCTCTGCCCGATTTGTTTTTTTTGGATCCTGATTACGTGACGTCGTTACATGTACTCCGTTACTCCCCGAGCCTGGTTATAATATACAGTTGAACAAGTTTGCAACGCGTGATCGTTCTTCCTTCACCCCGAACACACACACTGGCCCCACCTAGTCCTTTTCCTATTGTTCCAAACACTCGTTCCCAGGAAACGTTTTTTGCGATCGCAGAAATGACCGCAGATTTTACGCAGATTCGGGCCGAGACGCGTCGTGATGATGTCACACGCATTCAACCAAAGCCCTCTTCGATTCCCGTAGTCGAACACGAGTACAGCTAAAAGCTCTCGTTTAATCACAAACATCACCGCGAAACGCCGTGCAGAACCATTTCATCCAACTGTGATTTCGCCAATTCGAAAAAAAAAAAGGCACAAAAAAGACCAAAATCGAGCATCTTTGGCCGCAACGATCCCGCAGAACTCTGCGCGATCCTGTACAGACTGGTTAGAGCGCTGTGGATCAGCTGATGCAATCCTGACATCATCACGAGCCTACATAACGCTACGTGCTTAGACGGTTCGCTTCGTATTCTGCTTCACGGGGATATAATAATAACTACTAATACGCACACACTCCCATGAGAGATGAAACACCCAAGTGAATAAAAAGGCAATAAATTTCTAAAGCGGACTCGTGTCTGGAAATTGACCTTGTGTAGTAGAGAACTGCAGAGCTGCGCTTTTGTAAAGTTCCTGAGCGGTGCTGCTGTCCTTGAGCGTAGCACATAACTCTAAATCAACGCACACACACACACACACTCGCACACTGCAGCAATTGAAAGTAGCCCAACACTGTGATGAAAGTAAAATAAAGATAAAAGTAATAAAGATAAAAGTAGCCTAATGATGTCAGAGTCACGGGAGCAAAAAGTTGTCTCGCATCCTGATTGGCTGATGCAGACCCGATAAAATCCACAGAACGATGGGCGAGCGTGCTCGTGAACCAGTTTATTTGGGTGCAGACCTCGTACACTAGACATGTCTTGGAGTATTGACTGCCTTTAGAGTTGGGGCTGGGGAACATTTAGTACATTAACATTTTGCTGAATGGTCAGTTTAAGTTGAAACTGCTCCACACACACACACACACACACACATGTTGGTCACCCCAGTCTCAGCACTTTGTGTGTTAGGAATGAGAAAGTGCTTTCAGTGCAGCTTTGCTGTAAAACAATGTCTGGCGACAAAATCAGGCTTGCTCATGAGAGTGTGTGTGGGTGTGGGTGTGTGTGTGTGTGGGGAACTCAGTAAAAATAATCTGTTCTTCCACACTGCGGGAGTCTGAAACTCTGCATCAGTGACGGATCCACATACTGAGACGTACGGAGTAAACAGAGAGCTGCGTCCACAAGCCGGAGCGTTTAAATGACTAGCACATGTTTCAGATCTGCTCTCTGTGGTTCTGCTCGTTCCCCCGCGGGAGCAGTGTGAAATACAGCACCGGCACATTGTACTGCACTCGGGGAGAAACATCAACCAGCACTTAGATGAACATAAAATATTTCTTAGTAAGCACGGCCGGGGGGCAGAATGAGCGGGGGGGGGCAGAATGAGCAGTGGGGGGGGCAGAATGAGCAGTGTAGTGAGAGGAGGGGGGGGGCAGAATGAGCAGTGTAGAGAGAGAGGGGGGGGGCAGAATGAGCAGTGTAGAGAGAGAGAGGGAGGGGCAGAATGAGCAGTGTAGAGAGAGAGAGGGAGGGGCAGAATGAGCAGTGTAGAGAGAGAGAGAGAGGGGGCAGAATGAGCAGTGTAGAGAGAGGGGGGGGCAGAATGAGCAGTGTAGAGAGAGGGGCAGAATGAGCAGTGTAGTGAGAGGGGCAGAATGAGCAGTGTAGTGAGAGGGACAGAAAGGGCAGTGGAGAGAGAGAGAGAGAGAGAGAGGTGTAGAGGAAAGAGACCGACAGAACACAGCCTGCTCTGTTCCTCACTGTAAGTGAGAGGTATAAAGAGGAGGATATTCACCTCTAAGGTAAAGCTATACACCTGAAACATTCAGCTCTGTGTCTCACAGCTCAGATCTCTCTCTCGCCCCCCCACTCCCCACATTCAGCTCTCTCTCCCCCCTCCCTCCCTCCCCCCCCACCCCCCCCACTCTCAGCTCTCTCTCCCTCCTCCTGGATGAATTCCGTGTATATTTCTCCAGCGCATGAGCCGTTACCGCTTACAAACACCGAGCTGATTCGACGCTATACATCCAGTGTGAGAAACTCTATCAAGGTTACTCAGTAAATTTCCACGAGTGAAATTCGGCCATTTCGAATCAGCCTTTATAAGTTTCGATCTCAGTACACATGTACTCTGCAACTGCTGGAGTTCTCAACAGCTCAGCGAAATCATGCCGTAAAGAAAGGAAGTTTTAGCTGCTGTGGCTGGTCATGTGATTACCAGGAACACAGCTGAGATGTTCGGCAGTTCACATGCGCTGCACTTTACGCTGGTTCTCATTCACCCATTCTCACACACACTCACACCAGTGATAGCAGAGCTGCCATGCAAGCTCGCCATCGCGAGCAACTTGGGGTTCAGTGTCTTGCCCGAGAACACTTCGGGTAGACACGGAGTCACGTGGGCCGGGAATCGAACCGCCAACCCTACGATTAGTGGACAACCCGCTCTACCACCTGATCCACAGGTTGTTCTCATTATCAGATGATCATCCTGACACTGTTCTGATATTCTTCGGGTTTTAATATTTCTCCTCTAGCACCTGAATAAGACGTACAACACGGACGTCCCGCTGGTCCTCATGAACTCGTTCAACACCGACGAGGACACCAGGAAGATCCTGCAGAAATACACACACCACCGGGTCAAGATACACACCTTCAACCAGAGCAGGTACACACACACACACACCATCTCATGATCTTGACCCAAGAACCCGTGACGTCAGAGGCTGTCGCTTTGTCGCCATGACAACAGCTCAAGTGCATGGTGTCAGGAACGGGTGTGGTCAGAGCGATGAAGCAGATCAGCTTCGTGGGTTATGTTAATATTTAACGCGCTCTTCAGCGTGTTGACGTCTTTCTACACTCGTCTACAGGAACGGAGACCCTCACTGTTTGTGTTTGGTTGTCCGCTGGGCAAGCAAATTCCTCACCCGTCACTTGTGTTTCTCCGTCACTCTGTAGGTATCCCAGGGTGAATAAAGAGTCTCTGCTGCCCGTGGCGACGGACGTGGGCATGGTCGGAGAATGCGCTGAGGGATGGTACCCGCCCGGACACGGAGACATCTACGCCAGCTTCTATAACTCGGGCCTGCTGGAGCAGCTCATCGCCGAGGGGAAGGAGTACATCTTCGTGTCCAACATCGACAATCTGGGTGCCACCGTCGACCTGCACATCCTCAACCACCTGGTCAGCCAACCCAACGGCAAACGCTGCGAGTTCATCATGGAGGTCACGGACAAGACCAGAGCCGACGTCAAGGTCAGAGAGAAAAAAAAAAACAAAAACACACAGGCACGTATCGTTATTTAAATGTTACTGCTATACACTGTAATTAATCGAAACCTTCTGACCAATCAGAATCAAGATTCTTAAGTTTGTTAAAACTATACTTTAACCTTCTATAGTTACCTGTGGTTTAGTGTACTCTTATATTTCATCTGTATTAGAGAAGTGAGAACATTAAAACTGTGCCACCTCATGCGCTGGGACTGCCAAGCTGATCACAGGTCATCATTCACACTGATGTTCTCCACCTTCTCCAGGGAGGAACTCTGATTCAGTACGAGGGGAAACTGAGGTTACTCGAGATCGCGCAGGTTCCCAAAGCCCACGTCGACGAGTTCAAATCCGTCTCCAAGTTCAAGATCTTCAACACGAACAACCTGTGGATCTCGCTGGCCGCCATCAAGAGATTGCAGCAGCAGAACGCCATGGACATGGAAATCATCGTGAATCCGAAGGTAACACACACACACACACACATACAAAAAAAAAACCTCTGACTGTATAAATAATCAGCGTATTATTATTATTATTATTATTTATTTTTTCCTGTTCTCTTTCCCCAGACTCTGAACGGCGGCCTGAACGTGATCCAGCTGGAGACGGCCGTGGGCGCCGCCATCAAGTGCTTCGAAAACGCTCTGGGCATCAATGTTCCTCGTAGCCGCTTCCTGCCGGTCAAAACCACCTCCGACCTCCTACTGGTCATGTCCAACCTGTACAGCCTGGAGGCGGGATCTCTCACCATGAGTGAGAAGAGAGAGTTCCCCACAACACCGCACGTCAAACTGGGCAGCTCCTTCACCAAGGTAACACTCGCCGTCGCCACTGTCCAACATTAAAGCTAACGTTCTGGGGTAAAAAGTCTGTTTTTTTTTTGGGGAGAATTAGAAGGGACACAGGATATTCCTCCAGCTACTCCGGTTTCCTCCCCCAGTCCAAAGCCATGCGCTGTAGGCTGATTGGCATCCCTAAATTGTCCGTAGTGTGTGAAGGTGTGTGCGATTGTGCCCTGCGATGGGTTTGGGTTAGCACCCTGTCCAGGGTGTCTCATGTTGTTCCCTGGGGTAGGCTCCAGGCTTTCCAGCAACCCTGTGCAGCATAAGCGGTATGGAAGATGGATGGAAATGGTCTTCTGGATGGAAATCTGCAAGCTGATTAACAGTTAAAATGATCTGCATGGTCTCTCTATTGTCTTTGTGTGTTGTATTTGCTGGTTCGCAGCAGTATGTAGGTCAGGCTCATTAAAGCTAAAGTGTGCTGCGTTTCTGGTCTACAGGGACCGAGCTACAGGAGCTACAGGTCAGGACAGGGCTGCGTTATTATACAGCATACATTCACGGCTCGGATGATGATTTCGCACCTTTTTGTCACAGTCGGGGGAATTCAGTGAGCTCGGATATATCTAAAAGCGGCACATCTCTTCATCTCGGTTTAAATCTCTGCGTCCAAGCTTTTCAAGACCATTAATTAACTAATCACTCACGCAGCACTCATCATCCATATACACTTTTATAACCAAACTGAACACCTCTCTCCATCTCTCTCTCGGTCTCTCTCACCTAATGTGCAGGTTCAGGAATATCTGACACGCTTCGAGAGCATTCCTGACATGCTGGAGCTGGATCACCTGACCGTATCCGGAGACGTGACGTTTGGGAAAAACGTTTCTCTGAAGGTAAAGGACAGAAGAGTACGAGGAGAAGAGCACGCATCATACCCTAGTTATAATCCGATCCCTCGCCGTTTCAGCAGGACACGTATGAACCCGTAACGTGTCCTTCATGTCTGACGATCGCTTCTTTATTTTAACGAACAACGGATGGCTATCTCACCCGTGTGTATCCGCCGTGACTCACTCGCTTCGTTCATTTAGTAATATGATCATTTCAATTTGGTACATATTACTGACCATTTGCTTGGGGACAAATTGATTGCTTCTCACAACAAAAAAAAAAGCAGGCGTTTTTTTAAAAATTCACTCACACGCTGTTTCTCCCCTTTTCTTCTGTAAACTGTGCCTTGTGTGTGACGTCATGTAGTACCAAGTCTATGCTCGTTAGTCACCGTGAATAAGGGACTGGCTGTGCGAGTGTAAAGATCATCGCAGTAATAGGATGTTTTGTGCATTAACCTTGTAGCTTCAGTGAAGAACTAAAGCAGCACGCATTAGATGGAATACATACGATACTGAGACTCGCCAGGTTTTTAAAATGTTCCAGCGCGGACTCCGCGAGAGGTTTACCGTAACAGTCTGTCGTCGTCTTCATCCGATCATTCATTATAAGTAGCGCCGTCCTGAAGCGAACAAAGCCATGCATAATGAAGGGTCGCATCCGGCAGCGCTGAATTATTAACCTTCTCTGGAACTCTGTGACGTATCGTTTCTGACCTTTGACCCTTCTTTGTCCTACAGGGAACGGTGATCATCATAGCCAATCACGGGGACAGGATCGATATCCCAGCCGGTACCATGCTGGAGAATAAAATAGTCTCCGGTAACCTGCGCATCCTGGACCACTGACGGCTCCGCTCACGTGATCACGTGACCTCACGACACATCACCTGCCCGGTCCCGCCTCATGACAGAGAGACAGTGCCTCGAACACGTCCTCTCATAGACTTATTTTTGTATTGCTCTGTCTCTTTTAAAGTCTATTTTATTGTTTCCTACATTCCGACGTTTTCCTGTGTCAGTATCAGAACCGTCTCATATTACTGTACAGTATAAATACGCCGCGACTTCATCGTCCACTGTTTTTTTGTTTTTCTACTGAAAGAGATCAGTATTTTCTCTTTGTGCACTATCCATGGTGACATTGCAGACTGTGCCCGAATCCCACTCATGTAAAAATAGATATAAATAAAAATAATGTGAAGGAGAAAAGCAATAAGCTTTCAATCACGGTGAACGGTTCCAGGAGCTGCACTGGGTTCTGGAACAAAAATAAAGTGCAATATGGAACTAATCAGCTCTCTGTGTGTGTGTGTGTGTGTGTGTGTGTGTGTGTTCTCCCGTCCACCCACATTACAACCTTTAGAACAAGAGGGACGGAGAGATGGAGCGTCGAGACAGTGTGATAAAACGAGAAACAGACACGAAAGTTGAAAGAAAGCACGAAAGACAGAAAACCATCAAGAGCCAAAGTGATAAAAAGACACAGGAAACCAGAACGCGAGCTGAGGAGAGAGACAGATGGGAGAAAAAGGAGAAAAAGCAAGGGAAAGACCCAGAGATTTTTAAAAAAAAGGACCAAAATCTAAGGAAAGGTTGAATTTTGACAGGGAGAGACTGAGGGAATGTTGAGGGATGGTGCGATAAAATAAGACCGGTCGAATAAAGGGGAAAGAAGAGCAAGAACGAAAGAATAGAACGTGCTAGAGATGACTACAATGAAAGAATCTCAGGAAAGGAGGAAAAAACCAAGAGTGACAGATTGAAGGAACATCAAGGGACGGTGTGATATAATGAGAAACAGACTACCCAGGGTGTAAGAAAACGAGAGAGTAAAGAAATGAAGACAGAGAGAGAGAGAGAGAGATGCAGGGAATTT
>NC_071263.1:26496970-26526970 GCF_023375685.1 Ictalurus furcatus
CGTCACGCTGAGAGTATTGTGGGTTATAAACAGCACTTTGGTGACATTGATCATCTCCAGGGGTGTTCACTGCAACAGATCTACATCAACACATCACGCTTTGCACCTGTCCTGCAGTAGACCATTCCGAACTTTTCACAGAGACTTTTAAGCAAACTTATACCACAGCGCTGTTAAATTCTCAAACCCGATTGGTCAGAAAGTGCCGACCGATTTCCAACCGCAGCTCTGGAGGACAAATCGCAGGTTTATATTAATACGCTTCTCTATAATGATCTGAACTTACGCAAGTACCATCTTCTATAGTGCAAGTGACGCCAGGAACAAACTTGTTCTTTGGACATTCAACAACATTGAATGCATCTATAATTGGATTAAAAAAAAAAAGAAAAAAAAAGGATGATTTGCTCTTCTTGAATAATAATTAATTTAAAAAAATAATTGCATTGGAAAATCGTTATGGTGCAAGACGAATAAAACAGTTCAGGTCATGCGGTAACGAGAAAAGAATCAATTTCCAGGTTTGAAATGACAACCTTACACCCTCAAGTATTTTATTGTTTACATAATACCCTTAATGACAAGCGTGGAAAAATAAATAAATAAATAAATAAATAAAAAAACGCTGACAACGTTCTTGTTTTTTTCATTTTATTGTTTCAAGTTGGTACAAAAGCCATCAGATCGGTAAGCTTGTCAGCTTTCGAAGTGAAGCACAGGAATCGTCTCGAAAACGATGCTCTTAACGACAGAGACCATGCACACACAAACAAACAAACAAACAAACAAACAAACAAACAAACAAAACAAACCAAATGGGCGTGGAGGGGAAGGGGAGGGAGAAGAAGAGCCCTTTCTGCACTACAGAGAGAATCAGGGGAGGAGGACAGAGATGAAGGATTAAGGACGGGAGGGGGTGATGGTCAGTAAGAAGTTCACATCAGAGAGGTATCCTCAGGCCTTGGCTGCAGCGAGCACTGTTTAGAAACGCTGAACGTACTGTATGTAAAGGGCTTCAGCGAGAGGTTTAATCAGGACGGACAGATCCTAAGCGGGCCGAGTTATCGAACGCTGCTTCCAAAAAGAAGGGGGCGGGGGGAGTTCTCCCTGAGCTGAAGGAAACGGCAGGAATCTGCACTCGGGACAGCAGGTCGCAGACCCAGCACTGCGGAGGGTGAAATTAACAGCGTCTCCTCATCATGAGGAATATCAGAGAGAGCGCGAGGTGAGCGCATGGAGGAACGAAGCTTCTGGAAGCAGCCACTCAACAGCTGGGAAGGCTCACCAGGGCCAGGATTCTCAAAGCTGCTAATCACAGCACAAGCATTTACGATACCATGGTGTAAGAGTGGAGAATCGAGCCTCTGCGTAACGTCTGTGCGGAACATCACAATGTGGAGGAACGCCGCAAAAACAGGAGGGTAAAAATTGACCGTATCGATGACCAGACCATGCTGAAGTTTTATGAACGGAGACGAAGAGACCCGGCACGGTCTCCGATGACGCCAGCGACGGACACCGAGGTAGCCGTCACTAACGTTAGCGTTAATGTCAGTCTGTTTGCTAGTGAGTCTTCCATCTACTCTATGATGGACAACAGTCTAAATGCTTGTTCTGTTGTAGTGTGGTGCAGTCTGGTCAAGGCAGAAAACGTCGGTATTGTCTAGGACTCGTCCGGACGGCCACGTTCGATTTGGGACGATTAAAAAAAAAAGCACAAAATTGGGAAGCTTATAAAAGTTATTTTTAAAAAGAAATTGTTTTCAAGCTCTGCCGTTCAAATTTCACTCAGTCTCTCTCACTCATACACACACACACACACACACACACACACACACACACACACACACATATATATATCTGGTGCTTGGAGTTCTGCTGTGTGTCTCCTGAAACTCTCACGCAGTTGGGACAGAGTAAAAAGTTCTTCAAGCACACGCAAATAGCCCAAATTCAGCGTGGAAACGATCAGGCCAGGACGGGAGCGCTACACTCCTCCTCTCAGATCAGAGTCGCTTCTACTTAATAAACAACATGAAATGGTCGTCGAGGGTCCTGCAGCTGCTAGGAGAGAACAAAATTGTACCAAGCATCATCAGCAGTGGAGCGGACAAATTACGACTGCAATACCGAGCCAGCGGGCGAGTACGAAAATCCGGTTAAAACCCTGTCTCGGTTGCCTGGAAAACCAAACTAACTAACTATCTAGCTAAAAAGTGGTAGCTAAAGTAACGATACTAAAGCGAGCTAGTTAAGTGCATTGAATTGACGAATGAAAATAAGAGTACTTGAACGACCACTAAATCAGCAGCCAGACGTCCGTCATCCTCCTACACCTCCTACAGCGCCTCCTTGGGAAGCACAGCTCAGGAACGACTCCTGGTGCGTAGAATCGCACGACGTCTGTAAGGCAAATCCCTGTAAAAAAAAAATAATAATAATAATTTGGACGTAAAGCGGGTCTGTTTCATCGCTAAAGTGGCAGGCGCTGACGTATGAGAAAGTAGGTCGGATATTGTAGTACAGCAGCATTTAGATTGCAGAAATGTATGATCTGCACGGCAACAAGCACATGGCGTTACGTGTCGCGTATACGACTCAAACAGGCTCGGTGTTCTCACTCGACGCCGGCTGGGGAAGTCAAATGATACGGTATTAAATATATTACAAATTAATTAATACTTAGATCATCAATGGTCAGGATAAACATACGGACGGAATCGTTCTCGAAATCCACTTAAAAACGATTATATTCGTATGCAGGAAGCTTTAGGACACAAACTGCCTGGGGTTTACCGTCAGGGTTCGAAAAAGAAAGTCCTGTACAAACAGTCAAACGTCTCCTGATTTATATGAAGGTCTTCGAAAGCAGGAAAGTGTTCATACACCTAGTCTTTACTAGGTATGAGCCTAATAGGACGTTTTCCTATCAAGGGACGCGGCGTGCTAACGGAAAAGAAGTTCTGGCAGATGAACATCCTGTGTTAGCGAGCGTGTAACGGACACGTACCACGCGGAGAGCTCGCACCATTTAACCGCAGGGACGATTTCTGATCATTTTCCAACGCAGTAAAGAAAGTGCTAGCTTTGATAACCGTCTGCGTGAAGGTGAATCACGGCGTAACAGGGTTACAGGGTACAGGAAACCCGGTGGAGGAATGAACTTCCCCTAACTTTTCACCAAGCTCTTAAACGGAGCGCTAATTAAACATTTTTAAAACCTCGACTCGGACTGACTCCTGTCTACGATCCGGGCCGACGTCCCGTACGGGCATGAGGTCAGGGTTTACTGGAGACACCAAGCACTTTGAGTCAAATTTGAACAAAACACCTTCGAAGACACTGAATGCTGAAGGAGAGCGTCTTTAACATGGCTGCCTTCCAATTACTATTATTTTATGAAACGTCTGATTCGTCGTCGACAGAAAAACCGTGGTGTGACGTCGAGTCTAGTCTGTAAAATACCGCTGCAAGTCATTCAAACACAGCAGGCAATCAAACAGACACACACACACACAGCAGGGTTTCTTAAAGGATCTTTCGGGCGTGTGGTTTTTGGTCTGTGATTAAAGGGACAGATGTGTGTGTGTTTTTTTTTAGCCTTCTGACTTGCGGGGGCGGACTTCCCAAATACCACTTAACCGTTTCATTTTACATACCCTCAAATTACCAATCACTGCAGGCTTCCTACAAGCCCCTTAAACTTAAACTACGGTTTCTCAATAGCGCCATCACTGGTCAAACCACCAACCTACAATTTAACACTTCTATTCCAGGCCCCGACGCACAGTTCAAGTTCACTTCCTGCATCGCTGCTTGCGTCTTCAGCCCTCAGACTATTGCTTTGAGGTGGAAGTGTTCACTCACACACACACACTCACACACTCACACACACACACACTCACACGTGTGTTAGCTACATAAACACTGAGTGCGCACAGCCAAGGCTTCACATGGGATGATAAACAAGAAACATCAACAAACAAACAAAAAAACAGGGCAGATACACAGAGTGGAACTCCAAAAAGTACACAACAATAATTTTACATTTGATTAACATCGATACTATGCATAAATAAAAACGGTAAGTATTTTTAAGTTAGGCATATTTGATTTACATGAAAAAAAAAAAACATCTCTAAAATCTAAACGCGTTTCCTGTTTTTTTTTTTTTTTTTTTGTTTTGTTTTTTTGCAGCAGTGATGAATCGACTCGTAAGTGTTCAGTTCGTGTTATAAATCACAGACACTCTGGTGTAAAGGATGATTATTGCATCACTAAAATTGAGTAAAACCTTTTTGTTTGTTTTTTTTTTTTTTCCATTAGCATATTAGCAAAGAAACACTGTAATATATTACTGTAGCCCACTCGGAGCCTCTCGGTTCACTCCCCGAGATCGCCTGGGCACTTCCTGTGGCAGCTCACACTTCCATTTGTATTCGAAAGCCTCGTTTTCTTTTGTCTTTGTTGTTTTTTTTTGTTTTGTTTTTTTTGCCTTGTTCAGGTACTTTTTAAGTTTCACGTGAAAATATATATTTCTCTGTACGTCTTCTGGATTAAGAAAAATTCACTACAAAAAGGTCACTTAGAAAGCAGAGGAAGGAAAAAAAAAAAAAAGATATTGTCCAAGAGTTAAGAAAACCTACATACTACCCTGCTAAATTCTGCACCGCGCCCAAAGAGTACACTGGCATAGCTTAGGAGATTTATAATCAGGTGTAGTATTTCGACAGTATTTAACACAGAAGTATGCGGTTTTGTAGAGGGACAGAAAAATAAAGAGAGCGACGCGTGATGAGAGAGGGTACACGGCTCTCCGTTTTGCGTGGAGGAAGAAAACGGTGTGTGGCTTTAATAAAGATCGTTTGACGGTCGTGAGCTGGGGAAAAAGAAGACTGCGGAGTGCACGGCCCCGAGGCCCTTTCTGGAAG
This sequence comes from Ictalurus furcatus, assembly GCF_023375685.1. Classification (NCBI taxonomy): domain Eukaryota; kingdom Metazoa; phylum Chordata; class Actinopteri; order Siluriformes; family Ictaluridae; genus Ictalurus; species Ictalurus furcatus. The sequence goes on from NC_071263.1 coordinate 26,501,902, forward strand.
GTCTAGAAAAGGTCGAAGGTCAGTCGACGGGCCCCTGGAAGATGAGCCGGACGTGGTTGTGGCCGGTGCTGAGCTGCTGGGCGCAGAAGGGGCATGCAGCGTGGAAGGTGTGTGTGCCGTGTGGAAGCGGGATTTGGCTCCAGAACGCAGCCGTCTTCTCCGAGCACACGTGGCCACATGGGCTGAAGGCGTGAGTGGGCGGAGCTGCGTCGACGTAAAGCCCCGCTTCGCAGCCCAGCCAAAGCGGCACGTAAGGCCCACGGGCGCGGCACATCGGGCACTCGCGCTCAGTCCCGCCCCCGGCCCCGCCCCGCTCGCCCCAGTCGTGGTAGCCGTGCACGTGGCCGCATTGCAGGTACGCCCACGGTTGCTTCTCGGCCACGGCGCCCTGGCACCGGCGCATGCTCGGGAACGCCAGTGTGTTGAGGCCCACGGGACACTGCGGCCGCGCTGCGTTCAGCTCCTGCCGCAGCGCCTCCAGGTGTTTCAGAGTGGGTGCACGCCGAAGACCCTCAGCAGTGCGCCACAGCAGCGTAGCGCCACACAGGTCGATCAGAGCACCGTCCGACAGCTCCTGGGTTTCACTCTCCACCTGAGGGAAGAAAGGAGGCAGGAAAATCAGCGTTTATAGTCCATTTATATCATATATAGTGTTTATACTTGAGAAATGAAAATGGACAGAGCAATAAAAACAGAGCTGTATACACATCGAGGATTTCTCCAACTCTAAAATAATCACGTCACCACGCTCGCAGGACATTTTGTTGTTTGTACTTGAACGGAATTTCATCAGAGCGTGTTACAATGATTTCTTTCTGAAGATGATGAAGTTCAGCCACCAGAGGGCAGTACACCCCAGCTCTCAGTGTTCTGCATAAACATCTAACGCACAGCAACACCGATGACCTCTGGGTGACGTAGTGTTCATGTACACGCATCAGGGTTGATGTGGCTAAAAGTATACAGTAGGTGTGAGAGCAGGTAGAAATGAGTGTACATGCAAGAGAATAATAAAAAAAAAAAAACAGTCTTGCATCTAATTAAAACGTGTTGTAGGCTTTGTGCAGAATAAACGTTTATTTGTCTTTCTGATGAACTCTCTGTGATCCTCTTTGTTGTTGGGCCACATTTTAACCCTACTGCTTTTACAGAAGTAGTGCCTTAAGTTACAAGCACCACCTTTTTTTCTCTCCCTCTCTGTCTCACACACACTAAATATACCACGGGTTCTCTTACGGGTATTTTCCCTCCGATAAGAGTTTTATCTTAGAATTTAAATACAAACGCCATTAAACTGTAACCACGGTGCAAGCTGTGAAATTATGGGATAGTCTAGTCAATCATTGATAAAGAGTTTAAGCTGCAAATACTGTAATGAGCATTAGTGATTTATTGCTAGTCCCTCTGTTTATAAGATAGCAACTCAGGCGTCCATAAAGTCCGGTCATGAAGGAAGGGGGAAAAAAGGGGGGGGGGGCAGGGGAAGGAAATCCACCACACAAATGTAAACGTACAAAAAAAAAAAACCCCAATGAGGATTTCCATACTTCATTCCTAAGACGCTTGATCGTGTAACTCATTTTGAAAGATGAATATAAAATGACACAACAGACTCTTGAGAGCCTCGGCTCAGTAACGTTATAAATCCAAGCTCTGATGGCACAGCATTTAGTCAAAGTTTAGCCAGCGTCGGGCTTCCACTACAGCCAGGCCATTGTGTTCATTTACCACGGCACTGGGTCTCGATTACACACACACACACACACACGGTGGCATAAACCACTGTGGGTTCTACTAACCAGTTCAAATGCTTGAACTGGTTCTTGAAGTAACGCCGGTCAGCATCTAACCCAGCTTCAACACGACGTCTGTGTAATGTGGCTTCAAGCTTAAAGCAGCCGTTCAAAGCTGAATGGCTTCCTCCAGAGGTGCTATCAAACAGTGACGTGCCAGCACTAGGGCCCTCATTAAAGACGGTTTTGATCTCAACAGTTCATGAGAGGGCTTCTGTAGTCTACTTTGGTCTTTGGTTTGTCTAATGTGGCCAACATTTGGCTTCCATTAACCCAAACTCTGACTAGAGCAGCTTGAACTGCTTTCTAAAGCCGGAGAGCGCAGTTTTAAGTTTGGGGAGGGCGTTTCGGTTATTTCGCAGTCGTACACACCTACTGAACCTGCCAATTACCTTAGGAGTCGAAAATAGATGTCTGTAAGTAGAACTCGCCAAAATGTTTCACACAGAGGATTATATTATATACACAGAGGCGACAGAGGATTATATTATATACACAGAGGCGACAGAGGATTATATTATATACACAGAGGCAACAGAGGATTATATTATATAAACAGAGGTGACAGATGATTATATAGGATTATATTATATACACAGAGGCGACAGAGGATTACATTATATAGTGCGATTATAAACCATTTCTCTTCTATAACTGTATCCTACAGAATCAAGCAGCGCTACATGTGTTGAAAGGAACTTGAGTGTGAGCATATACATACATACACACATACACACACACGTGTGTGTATATTATATATATATATATATATATACACACACACACACACACACACACACACACATACATACACACATACACACACACATATATATGTGTATATATGTATATATATGTATATGTGTGTGTGTGTGTGTGTGTGTGTATACAGTCCTCCATACGGTGTCTCTCACCAAATCAAATGCTGATCAATGCTCAGCAGCCATTTTGTTTTGAGAAATACTCAAGCAGGAACTTTTACACCCAGGCGCAGATACTTAGAAGGCTGATACCTGAAAGTGTCGAGTCTCATTTGCAACGAAGGGGTGAGAATCTCCAAACTGCTCATGATTTGATCCAGGAAGTCACGAGGAGACGATATAATACTCGTATGCACTTCGATGCATGACAATTTCCCAATCCTGTACCCTCCTTCTCGAAATATTTTTAAATCCATTTTCCTTATGTAAACATCGAGATGTGATGCTTCATGAACAAATAAATAATACTTCCAGAGAGAATCACAATCGATCTAAGAATCAATGATTTATTCAGCCCCTATAATTAAGATACGAGATCAAATATTGTTTAAGAACGTTCGGCCTGTGAAAGTCTTGGGCACTAGTTACCCCAAATGACCGGTTTTACACTGAACATAATCTTCTCTCTTCCTGAACATACCGTCAGACGATTTGTTTCGTGAACACTTAGGAAGGCTCATCGTACTCCTAAAACAAAATGGCTTCCGAAGACGTCCTGCGGTGTTCGAACCACTTGTAACGTTTTGATAAAGCGGAAACTGCTGTTAAACACATTCCTATTGTGTTTGCTCTGAAGTGATTAAGACTGTTAAGCGTGCCGAGGAGCTGATTAAGCTGTGTGATTAAAGGGTGTGTGACCCTCTCTCTTCCTTCTACCACAAACTGTTAACCTGACCCAGATAATACCACTGCTAACAGTGTTTGTATCTCTTCAAGAAAGGTCGAAATGAAAATATTCATCCTTCACGGCGACGGAGCGCGAGAAAGAAACAGATGGACGGACAGACAGACGTAGATAAAAACCCAGACTGGTCGCCCTGTCTGACGCACTTAGCAGATCGGCTGCTGATCATCTTACAGCCTCACGTTACACAGAGACGGAGCAGAGCTGAGAAAGAGACGTACACATGATGTCTTGTGTGCACGGTTACTACGGTAACAGCGTCCCACGGTAAGCAGGGCAGGAGCTAGACAGACACGAGGACTGCTGACGGGCCAAAAGGGGTGTGAGGCGAGAGCCGAACACAAGCTGTTAAACACTTCCACTGCTCGGGCCAAATTTCCACTTGGTGCAGGCGGCAGACTGAGTCAGGGCTTCTGATGACCTCTGCACAGGGCAGGGGCACGCCATTCTGTCACCATCGGCAACAACTCTAGACTTCCAACTTTATGTTCTCGAGTCGACGCAACTGTCGCAGCACTCGACCGACTGGAATGGTCGGACGTTGAATAACGAAGTAAAAATTGGCAAAGAAAAAAAAGCTACTCAAGTAGCTTGTAAAGTGTTAACTACAGAGTTGTGCCCAAAAGTTTACACACCCCTTGCAGAATCTTCTAAATCTTAATACTGTTAACAAAATAAGACGGACCATAAAAATCCCATGTTGTTGTTTATTTAGTCCTGTCCTGAATAATCTATTTCACTTACATCACAGATGTTTACATAAAGTCCACAAGACAAGATTATAGCTGAATTTATAGAAATTACCCCGTTCAAAAGTTTACACGCGCTTGATTATTAATCCTGTGTGTCGTCACCTGGACGATCCACGACATGATGTGTTTACGTTCTGTGAGAGTTCTTCACGAGTCCCTTGTTTGTCCTGAGCAGTTAAACTGCCCGCTGTTCTTCAGAAAAATCCTCCAGGTCCTGCACGTTCTTTACTTTTCCAGCATCTTCTGCGTATTTGACACCTTTCCAACAGCGTCTATATGATGTCGAGATCCATCTTTTCACACCGAGGACGACCGAGGGACTCATACACGACTATTACAAAAGGTGCAAACGTTCACCGATGCTCAAGAAGGCGACACGATACATTAAGAGCCAGGGGGAGGGGGTGTAAACTTTTGAACAGGATGATCGGCGTAAATTATTAGTATTTTGTCTTCTGGGAGACGTGTAAATATCTTATTTAGCTTCTCAAAGGCAGTACTAATTGAAAAAAGGATCTTTAAACAAAATAATAACGTGTGTAAGAGGCTCAAAAGGCTTATTGATTTATTTATTTATGAAGAGAAGATGAGTTGCTTACCCATAAGTCTACTTGGTTATGAAAGTGCATCACTTTTATATACGTTTCTGTGTGAGCGTGTAATATGCAGCGGTTTACTGTAACTGACACACTGCATGTGTAGTGACAGCCTGCTTTACATGAATTTGCACTGAACTGTGCACGTGTGTGTGTGTGTGTGTGTGTGTGTGTGTGTGTGTGTGAAATCTCACCATTTTGCCGCGCTGCTGTGAGGATCGTGTTTCCCGGAGCGTGAAGACGTTACCACACACCGAGATCTCCCTCCATACGCCGGGTTTGGAGTCCTCGGTGAAGCCATTACGTGGGTGCATCACCAATACGCCATTCGTCGTCAAGCCGTCCATCTGACCATCTAACGTTCTCCATTTCGCTGCCTTCTCCTGGAAGACGAGAACTTTAGTTACAAATCTGAATCCAAATTCAACATTTCAATACCTGCTTCCAGCTTATATGGATATTATTCAGACAGGCAGCCAAAAATATGGTTTTCTGTGCATAATCCTCATCAGAGCCTCATCATCCTGCAGTTCTCACCTGGTTTCCCACTGAAGCTAAGCACGGTGAAGCCTGGCTCTTACCTGGATGGGAGACCTCCTGGGGAAAACTAAGGTTGCTGCTGGAAGTGGTATTAGTGAGGCCAGCAGGGGGCGCGCACCCTGTGGTCTGTGTGAATCCTAACGCCCCAGTGTAGTGACGGGGACACTATACTGTAAAAACAGCACCGTCTTTCCGATGGGACGTTAAACCGAGGTCCTGATTCTCTGTGGTCGTTAAAAATCCCAGGACACTTATCGTAAAAGAGTAGGGGTATAACCCCGGCGTCCTGCCGAAATTCCCCTCATAGCCCCCTAATAATCTCCATCCCTTAATCGGCTACATCACTCTCCTGTCTTCTCCACCAATACCTGGTGTGTGGTGGGCGTTTCTGGTGCACTATGGCTGCCATCGCATCATCCAGGTGGACGCTACACACTAGTGGTGGTTGAGGAGACCCCCCCCCCCACCCATACAATGCAAAGTGCTATATAAATGCACTATATACATGTAAGGAATTATTATTATTATTATTATACAAATTACTCAGGGTGGCTTTATGCAGTTTAAACACAAACGTAACACCCACAGTGACGAGCAGCGACAAACATAGGACCTGGGTTTTTAAAATACCCAATCTTTTCCAAGTGACAGACTTCAAGATCTATACTGGTAGATCATCTCACTCTGCAGAAGCAACATGTCATCAGATCCCCTTTGGAAAAAGCTGGCCTCCTGCTATGTTCAAGAACGGGACCTACTGTTAACTCCTCGTGTTACAGTAAGAGCCGCAGTAGCAGCAAGCAACACTGGGCACAGCACGGCATTTTTAAAATCAGGACAGAACACTAGACTGAATACGCCGGCATGGTATCAAACCTAAAATGAGCTTTTATATAATAAAATAATTAAAACATTTTCCAAAATCATTTTCAATTATTTTACTCGATACTGAAATCACAGTTAATTACCACAATCATTCAGCTGACTTAGAAATAAAACGAGCTCAACTAAGCCCTTAGTTTTTATACGTTACAACCCCGATTCCAAAAAAGTTGGGACGCCGTGTGAAATATAAATAAAAACAGAATGCGATGATTTGCAAATCTCATAAACCCGTATGGTGTCCACGACAGAACATAGAAAACATATCAAATGTTTGAACCGAGGAAATGTACCATTTTAAGGAAGGGAAAAAAAAAAAAAAAGGTCATTTTGAATTTGATGCTCGCAACACGTCTCAAAAAAGTTGGGACGAGCCAACAAAAGGCTGGAAAAGTAAGTGTTACTAAGAAGAAATAGCTGGAGGTTAATTAGTGACATTTCAGTAACATGATTGGGGATAAAACGAGTAGCTTAGAGAGGCAGAGTCATTTGATATGTTTTCCACGTTCTATGGTGAATAACGTGCGGGTTTATGAGATTTTCAAATCATCGCATTCTGTTTTTATTTGCATTTTACACAGCGTCCCAACTTTTTTGGAATCCGGGTTGTATTTATATATTATTTATATGGGTAGCCAAGAGCCTATAGCGCTGTAGTGTCCTTGACTAAGCCCATTTATCCTAAAAGATGCCCCCAGTGCACACTTCCACTTCGTCCTCCGCCACATTCCTCTGTTCCGTCCAGGGCGAAATGAGAAAACTGTCACATCTGGTGAGTGAGGAATAACACAGAGACCCTCAGCTCATTCCAACTCTTGACTCGATTAGAAAAAAACACTTTTAAAGGGCCCAGGAGACACGTCCCTTAAAAGAACCACTGTGTACACATGTTTAATATATATACACGTTTAATGACAACGGCTGTCCTTTATTCTGTCAAGTTTCGGCGTCTCCTTACCCCGAGGAAGATGTTTTTGGAGGAGTCGAAGCCGGCGGCGTAGATGCGGGCCGTGTAGGGTGGGGTCCGCTGGCACATGATGCGGCAGGCGAAGCGTGAGATGGTGCTCTGTACGGTCTGCGTGTCCGAGTTACTCTGACTGCCGGGGATGGTGTCCGTCACCACGAAATCTATTGGACTTTCAGTGGAACGACCGATCTGAGGACGCAGACAGCCAGACGCATTTTGACACTTGTAATTTATTATCCTTTTCTTTTTTTTAGATTTACCGTCCAAAAACAAAACGCCATCTTTTCTTATAATGGAAAGGAATTACGTTGTACGCCCTGCCCTGCCCATCTTGTACGAGCATGTCCGTGTGTGTCTCTACAAATGACTCGCCTTGCGTGGCTTATTTTAAACCCAAAGAAAAACACTCGCACAGTCGCACATTGTTCTCCACTGGGAGTTTAAAAAAAACAACAAAAAAAAAAAAACCAAAAACGTTCTTAAGAAACCACATAGCGGAGGCAGGGCGTGTTTAGGGACACTCCGTTGCATTTGCGGCCTTACCCAGAGCGACTCCCATTTATCTCATTTATACAACTGAGCAGCTGAGGGTTCAGGGCCTTGGTCAAGGGACCAGCAGTGGAAGCTTGGCAGTGCTGGGATTTGACCTCACGACCTTCCGATCAGTAGTCCAACGTCTTAACTATCGAGCTACGTCTGACCGCAGTGAATTTCTTGTACTAGGAGCTTTGTTTAAATCATAACCTTCATTTCTGACATTAATGCAATTCGTTAAATCATCCCTACTTGGTATACAAAGATATATAGAAATATATATACCTGGAACATGTCTGTATTGCTGTCGTGATTGTACTCTACCACCACGGTCTGCGCTCGGGAAAGAGTGTAGGAGATACTGTGCTGGTCCTTGTTACTTATGGCCTAAAATCAGAGAAACAGAGAGAGAGAGAGAGAGAGAGAGAGAGAGAGAGAGAGAGAGAGAGAGAGAGAATGGGAGAAGGGGGTATAAATGAGCAGAAGAATGACAACGACAGACAGGATGGAAGAGAGAGAGAGAGAAAGAAACAGGAAATAAACGGAAGACAGAATGGGTTTGAACATGAAGAATGACATCAGGAGAGAAAGAATGAAAGTTAGTAAGATAACATGAGGACGAGAGAAATTGTCAGTTACAGAGAAAATGAGAGAGGGAGGGGGGAGAAGAGAGAAAGAGAGAGAAAAGAAAACAACTATAACAAATCAAAAGCATATGAACAGTGTTGGCTCTGTGTCACAGAGAATGAAGCGCACGCAGATATACCACAGTTATTACTTTCTAAAACCAGAATACGCACGGATGAAATAAGCCGCTGTCAAATGTAGCACCTACATCATCCGAAGCTTGCGCCAAAGTATTAGACTACGCCGCCGTTTGAAACTGCTAATTAAGCGCGTGGCGTTTTTCTCACTTGCTCACCTTGTGCTTAAAGGAACAAAAACCCGGGTAAAAATATCTCTTACACAACTTTACGTGGGTAATATTTGAACGCCATTTCCTCACTGTATTCGCTCACCTATGACATGTTTGGTATCCGAAGTTTAAATTTTGCTCTAGATCTAGAAGGCTAACGTAGCTGACAAGCTTCTTCCTTATGCATGAACATGGACGAATGGGCTTTGTGCAGCTGTAAGGATATCGATTTATCGTCTAATTATACAGCAAATAACCGTGTGTTTCATTTTTGATGTCCTGATTTTACTACGGTGATGTGTGACGCTAACCTGGACCCTATGCGCTTCCTTTCCTTGCTAGCTTTGTACCTCCAGTGTAAAAAAAAAAGGGGAAAAAACAAGCATCTTGGACAAAAATTCAAAAGCCTTGGCCGAGTCAGAGAACCTGCCATTATTCTCATTTAAGCAGGACTAACACTCCATCTAACTGCACCACACTTGCTGATGACTTGCAGATGAAACGCCACACAAAAACACAAAGTGTGTGCTAGGCGTTCGCAACTCACATTTATTAGCTCGGGGAAAAAGAGAACGCACACGCACCCCGATGCGCGATTGTTGCGTGTGGTGCAGTTTCAGAGCCGAGGCAGGGAAGCACAGGAGTTGTTTACTAGCTCGAGAGCATCCAGATGTGCGAGGCAAGAAAGGTGCGAGAGCCTACATCCTGTGCGAGTGTGTGAACGTGTGTGTGCACGAGGGCTGTCGGAACAAATGAACTGTTTCGATACTATTAAAACATCCTCCGTTTAGGTGTCTAGGATGGGATTTATTGCAAGGCTCACTTAGACGTTCTTGGGTCTCGATCAGAAATGGCGCTAGATTGAGTAAATAATGCGCTGCATAGGTGCTACAACACCCGTGCTACACCAATTTTTTTAAATTGGATTTTTATGTGGATCCCAGGTCAGAATTGCAAAATCAAAGGTAGTTATTAGAGACAACAATAAGTTTTTGGATAAAATTATTACACTGATTCTCTGCAACACATACTAGTTATGTTAGAGGCTAAATTGATGGCATTTTTGGCAGACGCCCTTATCCAGAGCGACTTACATTTATCTCATTTATACAACTGAGCACTTGAGGGTTAAGGGCCTTGCGCAAGGGCTCAACAGTGGTAGCTTGGCAGAGCTGGGGCTTGAACTCCTGACCTTCTGATCAGTAACCCAGAGCCTTTAACCACTGCGCCACCACTGCACAGTTCAGTTGCATATATGTGGATCTAACTTGTGTCTTTGTGGTATGGAGGCTACATGTTCAGTGCTGTGATTGTGTGTGTGTGTACGTACCTTGGCTGCTTGGGGCGTGCAGGCTATGTGGACAGTGCTGGGTTTGACTCCGTTTGCTTTGGGGCGTTTGAAGAGAGAAAAGCGGCTCTTCCGTCTTCCGCGGTCTCCGTTCGGGAGCGAGCCATTGTACCTGCGCGCATGTGAGAAAACACACCCACGTGCACATATTTAAAAAGCCTATTGTTTCTAAACTACTGATAATACACAGATGTAAATGATGCAGATATGCAGTGCTCCGCACGCAACCGTTTCTCTGTTTAAAACCCGAAGCACGGGCGTTGAAACGCAGAGCTCGCCCCTAGCATCTTTCATGAGTCTAAAATCAATACAGTGAAAAATGAGATTACACAGGCCTTGACCATGGATGTGTTGGATAACGGTGGAATGAATCCAGCCTAAGGGTGGGAGATTTACCATTAGGTCTTCTACGTTTAAAGCGTTCCCCAGACGTGCGACAGGGCTGGGAACGCGCGGCGCGGATCGACACACCCTTCGCTCGTTTAATAGCCGCTTTGTGCGTCGTGTGCACGTGTGGCCCACGAACATAAACGCCGGAGCGATCGTGGCTGTCGTCTGTACACAAAGCTCTAACTAAACAAAAACTAACGCTCTTAAACGGTGGAGCCGGCTCCCGAGGGCTTTAGCCAAACAAGCGCATCTGTGTGTGTGGTCCTGAGCTTCTGATGGATGTTCTCTGAATCAAAATCAATGCCTCCATTCAACGCACCGCTGAGCTAAATCAATGTGTCGCTGAAAAGACTCCAGAGTGTGCGAGGGATCGTCTACTTGCACGTTTAACAGATACTGGGAAGCCGTACCGAGCTTCGTTACGCGTGGTGGACGTGGTGTTCGTGTGTTGCACGGTTTCCTGATTTGCACCACGACATCCGTCCCATTCAGAAGGTCCTCCAAGGTCGTGGTTCATAAAGTGATGGTAAAGACCATTATGAACTCCCCATGATCAACCTTTATTTATTAATCTTATACCACATCTTATATACTTTTACCACTCGTTAGCGTTCAGGAATGAATCAATGAATAACGTGTCGTACTCCTTATCAGTTTATAGTGATTTAATGCTGTGGCATGTCCACAAAACAAGCGTGTTCCTGATATCGCTGATGTCGTAGCAGCTATAAACAGTCCTATAAAACGGCTCGTTGGGTAACCGAGTAACCAGAAAGTGCAAAGTCCTCCGTCGTGAAGATTTCCCCGTGTCGGAAAACTTCCTGGCTGTTGTAAAGCGCCGACACCCGAAACTCTTTCGGTAAATATTAAATAAACCACTCTTTACAGAAAGCTTCCGCGTATCGACGAGTACACAGAGTGTTTTATAATCCGTCTATTATGATAGGAGTCCCTACGACCGCGCTACTCTCAGAGCTGATATTCTAGAAAAACACCTTCGGACTGATCAGAATTGAGGATTCGACATGGTATAAATTGGTAACGTATGAGCGGAGCAAAATGGGATGGAATTAAACCATTACATATAAAAACCTCTTGTGTATGCACACATGTATATAGTAGGGGGGGTATATAGTAGGATATCTAAAAACCCACTAGTAAGTAATCATGGAAAGTTTCGTCTTGGGCCTCCAGGGACGGAGCGAGCGATGGAGAAAAGCAGGACAATAAAACACTGCAAGATTCCTGAACAAGCTCCGTGAGTCATGGTGAACAGGGAATTTTTGTGGTGCCGCTCAGATGTTATTACGCATGCAATTGCTCATCACGTTCACTAGGAGGAAAAAAGAAAGAAAGAAAGAAAGGAAGAGAGAGAGAATTTCAATATTGCCTGCAGGAGGGAACAAGGAAAGCACAAAGGGAGCAGTGGAAAATTAGAAGAAGACGACGACTGGGTGGTAGAAGAACAGAAGAGTAAGAAGGAAGGAGGAGGCTTTTCTTCTCTGTAACAACAAAGAAACTACATATGGGTTTTGTTACACCAAACGCTATTAACCATGTATTAGAGTACAAATACCCCACAAACACCTCCATCCCCATGTCCTAGAGTTCCAATCCTCATAAATACCCCCATACACAAGTACTAGAGTACTGAGGCTCATAAATTCCTCCATCCCTATGCACTAGAAAACTATGGCACAAAAATACCCCAATCCCCATGTACTAGAGTACTGAGCTTCAGAAATAGCCCACCAACCCCATGCCCTAGAGCATTGAGGCACATAAATACCTCCATCCCCATGTACTAGAGCTCTGAGGCACATAAATACCTCAATCCCCATGTACTAAAGTTCAGAGCCTCACAAATACTACCAAACCCCATGTACTAGAGTACTGAGCTTCAGATGTACCCATCCAACCCCATGTACTAGAGCTCTGTGGCTCATAAATACCTCCATCCCCATGCACTAGAGAACTGTGGCACAAAAATACCCCATCTCCATGTACTGGTGTACCAAGGCTCACAAATGCTCCCCATCCTAATGTACTAGAGTATTAAGCTTCAAAAATACCCTCCAACCCCATGTCCTAGAGCACCAATGCGCAAAAATACCCCCATCCCCAAGTGCTACAGCACTGAGCCACACAAATACACCCATCCCCATGTCCTAGAGTAGCAAGGCTCAAACATCCCCATCCCCATCCCAGTGTACAGTAGCGAAGCACATAAATACCCCCGTCCCCAATAATACCACCCTTTCACCATATTCTAAAAAAAAATCATAAAAAATATTAGCACAGAACAGTTAGCTCAACAAGCTAAGCATGACTAGTTTAGGTTCCATAACCTCTGGGCTAATCCCAACAGCATTCAACACAGCAAGGGTTATTCCCATCCTAAAGAAACCCACTCTAAATTTCTCACCCATCATCAACTACTGACCGGTATCACATCTCTCGGTGTTTATATAAAATCCTTGAACATGCTGTATTCAATCAACTGTCTCTCTGACTCACCCAGAACGAATTCCCAGATCCGAAGCAACCTGCCTTCAGAGCAGCACACTCCACATAAAATGTCATCATCAGTCCTTATCCTCCTTGACCTTTCAGCAGCCTTTAACACATCCAATCACAAGGCTCACCCATCCATCCTCATTCGTCTTGGAATCCTTGAAGCTTTACCTCTATACCTCGCTCTTTCGATGAGGTCGTATCCACACATATATTTTAACACCGCTGCTATGCTGGTCATTCTCCACTCGTGCTTCTGCACTGATCTCAGCAGGTCTGTCAGACATCTCGTCATGGATGGAGGCTCATCAGCTGAAACTGAAACCCAGCGAAGCCCAAGATGCTATCCATCCCTCAAAACACATCCCCAAGATTGTCAAGATCTTGCAATCTCCCTGGGCAACTCTCGGATTTCTCCGTTCGTCACGGGGTGGTCCTTTTATCCACTCCTTTACAACAACATCAGGACGATCTTGTTATCCCTCCGCAGAAGCAACTCCGGGTGCTTGTTTAATCCCTCGTCGTTTTGAAACCGCACTACTTCCACTCGCTCCTGGCGGGTCTGCCTCGGCGCACTCTCCGAGCCCTGCGACTGATCCAGAACGCAGCTGCGTGACTTCTTAAACCTCCTCAAGTTCTCCCATAGCACCCGATTGCTACGCTCCCTCCACAGACTTCCTGTATCTGCCCAAAAACAGACCAGCGCTCCATACAACACTCCCACTGAGCCTCTAGCGCTCTTCAACTGGTCCCACCGTCTCTCGGGGTACAAATAAGACACGCATCCAATCTTTTCAACGCTCTGGCACCGAGGTGGTGGAATAAACTTCCCTTAGCTCTCCGAATCTCCGAGTCACCGGTGGTCTTCAAAGAAGACCTCAGACCTACCTCTTCACCAAGCACTTCAATATCCATTATTGAGAAGAAAGCAAAAAAATCTTGTCTGTTTTTTTTCCTTTTCTTTTCCACACTCTCCTCACTAACAGGGTTTTAGACTAGATGGTGTTCTTAGTGAATGAGCATTAGGCCATGTTTTTGATTAAGACTACAAAGCACTTCTGTAGGCTGCTCTGGATAAGGGCGTCTGCTGCATGCTCTAAATGTAGGTCACCAAGCATATGTAGGTGTTTTTATTTATTTTTTCGGTACAATACTAAATGGGCGTCGACATCACCTGTAACAAATAACGGTTTCCCCACAATTAAAACAAACTCGGCACGTGTCTTCGTCTTTAATAGCGGCTACGGGCACATGAGATGCGTAGCACAAATGTACAAGAGTCAGAATGACCTCTAAATGGATATTCTAACACATTACAAATTGAAAAATTATTATTATTATTATTTTTACATCTATACGCTTGTCGAGGAGTCGGAACGTCGACGTTCCTCCGATGCAACGACGCTAAAAACGTACTATTAGGTGATTAAAATTTAATCAGTAGTGACCAACCACAGATTCACTGACACCAACAGCCTAACCGGTGACGTGACTCTACATGGTTTTGTTTTGTTTTTTACTTCTATTCATACATCTATGCTATTTGTTGAATCATTTTTTCCCCCAATCGAGACGTCTCGTGAGATTTTTTCAGAGAAAAGGCCAGCGAAATGAAAAAGGTCGCAGTGATGCGGGCTTACCCGAGTACGATGAGCTCTCCGTATTTAATTGGCACTTTGGTGGAGGAGGAGGTGGAGATGTTCTCCTGCTCGGGAGAAAACATGGGCACGGTGTGTGTGTGTGTGTGTGTGTGTGTGTTTCTATGTGTGTGAGCGAGGATTCCGGCTCTCCAGCTTGGACCACTACACAGTCACACGGTCGATCTCAGCTTCGCCTCAGCTTCATCGCCAGCTGCATCTTCATCATCAACGCTGCATGGATCCTGAAGGGAAGAAACCAATCGGGAACATTAAACAAAAATGCTGACACAAAGGCGATATAAAAAAACAACAACAACAACAACAACGTTTTATTTATAAAATAAATGGTCTAATTTGTCGGTAATGTAAATGCGGCCCGGAGTCAGAGAGAGAAAGAGAAACAAGAAAGCCTGGCTTTATTTTGTCTTGATAATGAAGTATGTTCTTAATAATTTTAAGAGGTAGGGCCAGTTTTAGGAGCCCGACCAACAGGTGGAATGTTAACAGGAGAGTTAAATAATCATTTCAGTTCTTCACGTTCTTTCAGTAAGGCCAAATAAATATTCACGTTGCAGGACGTGTGATGTCACGTCCTGTGTGGTCCTGTATTCTCATTATATATCCGTCTGATACGACATCATTTAAAAAGCACCGAAAGAAAGATTTGCTTGCGAAAAAGAAACGCAACGGCAGTGAATGGGATCAGTGTTAATATGATGTTCGGAGGAGTTAAGAAGACCGGATATTTATTTTTTAGGTTGTTCATCTTTAACCGTGGTCACTCTGGTCGCGTTAATTCATCTTGCTGGCATGATTCGTCTCTACTTGTCCCTTTCAGAAGGAAGCGTCACTGCAAATCATTACGACGTTCTTCTGACTGATCACCTTTATTCTACTATGAAACGTTCGCCCGGGATGACTCCGCCCCCGCCCACAGGGCACGACGGCTCACGGGACGGTCTGACGCGGATGACGACGACCGGAATCGGTCGACAGATCTCGACCCGAACGACTAGATTTTGGAGCGACGCGTTAGACGGCTCTCTCCATCGCCATCATACCTACTGAGGGAAAATCTTTTGGTTTATCCTTCTAGTAATGTTCCAGAGAATCACTACCAAACACACTTTATATCATCATCATCGCACTCCCGTTTCACCAGGATGCAGCCAGGATCGTAACTACTTTTAAGAAACGGAGTGAATATTACTGCTCGTGTTGGAACATGCGTACGGGAAAGACTCGAAGTCTCGACGTCGATATTTCGTCTCGTCGTTCCTCTGCGGTTGTTTGCAACGTTTCCCGAGAAAATCGAGAACGACGACACACGATATTCTCGACCGCGGGCCACCCGGAAGCAAAAGCCAAGTGTCCTAGTACTTACTGTAGTCCGCTACGATGCTGTTCATCGTTTAGAAAAGAATTAAACTGCTTCCAATTAGTTTCGAGAAGTGGGTGTGTACATAGAGGATCAGCTTCTTTCCTCATCGTTTTCTGGTTCGTGATTTTGTTCGTTAAATGTTTATTTATTTATTTATTTCTCCCTGGCGTATGCCGACGTTTCGGTAAGACACAATAGAATCTTCCGTCTTCAAAACAGAAGCCATTACACAGCGCGGAGAAGGAAAGGACCCCTGGTGTGTCCGTGCGGTGTGTTCTCTCCGTTATCTGCTCATCGGGTACCCACTGATCGATCGTATGCAGAACGAACCTTATCGGGTGAGACGGGAAGTCCGGCCTGAGCCTCTGGAGAGCTGGAAAAGCTGTAATTCAAGCTAAAGAGCTCTGACTCGTGCCACAGCCACACACACAGGACTCAGTGTGTTACGGGACGTGATGTCACGGAGGACAAGCAGAGCCTTTTAGCAAGACACAAGGCACCATGTGAGTCAGGGCATGCTTTTCATACACACCCATACATCAACATGACAACACACTCACTCTCTCGCACGTTTAAGTTAAGCATTTGTTTTTGCAAAGTCCTTTACGTTAACGGATTAGAAACAACCAAACTGCTTGTTCTCAAAAAAAAACAAAAAAACCCCTAATTATCTACCGTAATTACACTTATGTAGCCCTTTACACTGGTTCTCATTCACACACACACTCACACACCAATGGTAGCAGAGCTGCCACGCAAGGCGCTAACTTGCCATCGGGAGCAACTTGGGGTTCAGAGTCTTGCCCAAGGACACTTCGGTATGTGGAGTCACGCAGGCTGGGAATCGAACCGCCGACCCTACGATTAGTGGACGACCCGCTCTACCACCTGAACCACAGCCGCCCGTGTGAATAGCAAGTCAGCCGAATAAAATAACGAGTCTTGTTCCGTACAGCAAAACACGTACAAAAATGTACAAAGCCTTAGTTTATACATACTGCAAGCAGTCATGAGATAATCTTACAGTGGCGTTATAAGCGCGGTGCAGCTGAATTCTCGACTCTGATTGGTCAGAAGGTGTGCGTTATTGTTATTACTATTATTATTAGTTATGTTAACGCCCTATTCTGCTATTTTACAGCAGCACCTCGTGCACAGGGACTTGTACGGTGGAGAGTTCACATAATCTAAGATTAATAATAAATTCATAAAAGGTGTTGGTTTATTCGAAGAAAATAAACCTTTAATCATCGATGTGGTGAAGTATTATGTTAGGAGACATTTACGGAAGTGCCAGCGCTTGGTAACGGTCGCCGTTCACGTTCTGATTCCTCTGGGAAATGACCGGGAGATGCCGGTGATGCTGGAACGACCGTTTACTGTGGCCGCGTGTCTGAGTGAAGCCTGTATCAACTGACTTGCAATTGTTGATGGAGCTATCAGACTTTATCTTCTAGATTAACAGACAGACATCACACCCACACACCCACACACAGCTCTGTCTAGACGAAACGACCCATCAATACTCATCACCAAGTCTGTTTGCTCCTGCTACACACACAATTACACAACAAACTCCGGTTTCTACAGGCGCGGCTACAAACAGAGTCGATGTAGACGATAAAGCCACACCATAGACAAATTGAATCAGCGGAAGAAATGTAGCACCTAGGCAATCGCAGGAGCGTGAAACCTGCAAAGATTTTTCGGTTTCACTTCGTTGGTGCTGCAGCTCTTCAAACACAGATCTTAAACCAAGATGAAAAAAAAAAAAAGCCACAGATGTTTAGGTGGGTGGGGTTTAAGAACGTGTGAGAGAAAACAGGAGCTGGAACTACGCTCGACTGCAGGGTCATCGAGGTCAACTCGCCTGTGGCGTGCCAACCAATTTAGCAGATTAAGTAAAGTGAACTGAAACCTGCAACCGCTACAAGTGATGCAATATTTCACAATTTAAGGAATAGTGAGTAACCACACATGGCCAAAGTGTGTGTGTGTGTGTGTGAGTATATATATATATATATATATATATATATATATATATATATATATATATATATATATATATATATGACATTTTGAGGACATTTCTACGATACACGATGTGTATCACAATATACAATTTAGCTAACTGTCTGCAAAACACTGGTAAAATAAACAAAATTACACTAGACTGATTTCGACGATACTTTTCTTTAACGCCTACAAAGACCTTTTTTTTTTTATTACGTCAAGTCAACGGCATCCGTTCAGTACCATTTAATTTGTACTTATTAAAAACATTTTAAAAAAAACCAAAATAAAAACAAATACACCACCATACCAACGATATCTCAGAAAAGTGTATCACGTATATCATTTATCACGATATCGATATATCGCCCAGCCCTAGCACTGATCCCATGTGCAGTAACGGGATCACCAGAAAACACGGGGAAGCGATATCGTAGAGATAAACGCTGTAACATGAGGTGCCATGAAGTAGGTCATGTTATAATACAATCTGCCACCTGCAGTATATTATCATGAATTGAATATTAACACTAAGATATACATGAGGTTCAAGCTCCAGCACTGCCAAGCTGCCACTGTTGGGCCCTCGAGCAAGGCCCTTAGCGCTCTCTGCTCCAGGGGGCGCTGTATCACGGCTGACCCTGCGCTCTGACCCCAACTTCCTGACATGCCGGGGTATGTGAAGAAAAGAATTTCACTGTGTTGTAATGTACATGTGACTAATAAAGACTCGTTATCATCATGCAAACGAGGTATTTACAGTCGGATTTCCAACAGTCCTGCCGACTGTTTTCAGAAAAAAGGAGCTAAAGCGCACTCAAAAAGTTCTTCGACGTCGCCGGATAATGGCTGTTTCTCAATTTTAAGAACGAACCTGCCGACGTTACACATTGCTGCTTGTTATCACCACGGTTTTTATAATGATTACTAAAACAGTCCAGCGGTAACGGTGCATGATATGTTGTTAATAATCTGATCAATACCAATGATACATTTAAAGCAACCGATGACTCGAGGTAGAGCTGCGGATCGTCGTGATACGACGTTCATTACGTGGCACGCTTTAAGGAGTGGCGAGTAACGCCTCTTTTATCGAGACGGACAGGCACAGAGGACACGCCTCTTTCTCGGAGACAAACTGGCACAGAGCGACGTGGAGAGAAAATTTCGTGCATGACAATCTCTGTGGTGCATTTCATTTGTTTAAAATGTTAAAAATAAAATAATAATAATAATAATAATAATAATAATAATAATAATAATAATCATCATCATCATCATCATCATCATCAAAACAGATCCTGTGATGCAGGAAAGGTGAGCTCGTTTTCTTTGGTACTGGTACTACCGAAAACTCATCTGATAAAGTTTGTAAACAAGAGCGCACTAATAACCTGAGCACTTACAATAAGACCGAAGTCTGCACTGCCCTAATCCGCATTAACTGCAGTGTAAAACGGTCATGCTAATAAATTAAAGACGTGAATAATAAATAAATAAATAAATAAATAAAAACATTTCCGTTAGCTGGGTAGATACAGGGCAGCTGTCATTTTCTCTCAATCTGGGGATCAAGACTCGAGTTCGGAATGAAACGTGAGCGGTATGCCCGTAATAAGACCGTGTAAGATCTGAACTGCTTATTCTAATCGTTTAGATGATTGTTAATGGAAAAATAAATAAATAAATAAACAATAGAGTCATAATCCTCAAAGCCTTCTGCTAACTGAATGCACACTTTCATTCACAGAAGTTCAGAGAACAAACTGCACGTTGTCTTTAATCCAAACGGCTCAAAAACTGAGGAACTTCCTGAACTGGGAAGGAGGTCAGCGTTACGGCTGTGTTGTTTAGGACATTGAGGGAAAAAAAGAATGACCAGGGCCTCCACCCAGCATTTAAAACTGAGATCTGGGTTCAGCCAGGACATGAACGGTTGCACACACACACACACACACACACTTCTGTATCTGAGCAAGGCAGACTAGTTGTTCCCCAGCTGTTCCCGACCTGATCACATGCACATGTTGTTCCCTCAAAGCTGGCAACAGCTTTCAAAAACAAGCCTTTCTTATCTCCTCTTCCCAAAACCTCAACATGGTTTCTCTCCGTCCCCTCCGTCTAGTCCTTTCTGTCCCCCTCTCCCTCACCTCACCCACAGCACACGCCATTCTCTCACCTTTACACAAAGCTCCTCTCCTGTAGCTACGAGCTCGTATCCACCTGCAGTACAATTTTAAATTGGGCCATTTTCTCTCACACACACACGCATATACACACACACACACACACACACGCATATACACACACACCCGCACACATATACACACACACACACGCATATATACACACACACACACACGCATATATACACACACACACACACACACGCATATATACACACACACACACACACGCATATATACACACACACACACACACACACACACACGCATATATACACACACACACACACGCATATATACACACACACACACGCATATATACACACACACACACACACACACGCATATATACACACACACACACACGCATATATACACACACACACACACGCATATATACACACACACACACACACGCATATATACACACACACACACACACGCATATATACACACACACGCATATACACACACACACACGCATATATACACACACACACGCATATATACACACACACACACACACGCATATATACACACACACACACACGCATATATACACACACACACACACACGCATATATACACACACACACACACACGCATATATACACACACACACACACACACACACACACGCATATATACACACACACACACACACGCATATATACACACACACACACACGCATATATACACACACACCCGCACGCATATACACACACACACCCGCATATACACACACACCCGCACGCATATACACACACACACACGCATATATACACACACACACGCATATATACACACACACACACACGCATATATACACACACACCCGCACGCATATACACGCACACGCATATACACACACACACACACACGCATATACACACACACACACACACGCATATACACACACACACACACACGCATATATACACACACGCATATACACACCCGCACGCATATACACACACACACACACCCGCACGCATATACACACGTATACACATACAAACATCCGCATACACGCACGCGCATGTACACGCACGCACACACATCCGCATATACACACACGCACATCAGCATATACACACACCCGCATACACACACACACCCGCATATACGCATATATACACACATGCATACACACACACGCGCATACACACACGCGCGCATACACACGCGCGCATACACACGCGCGCATACACACGCGCGCATACACACACTTGCTTTCCAGGGCCAGAAAGCCACACTGTTGTTGTGGATCATGATTGGAGAAACACTGGGAGCGAGGCTTGTGTAAAAGTGTCTTGCAGTGAAAGCGGTGAATTCTGAACACGAGGCTACGGCCTCGCTTACCCACCGCAGCCAAACGCCAAATAATCCCCTTGCAGAAGTGCTCGCTACAGTGCTCGCTACAGTCGAATCTCCAGGCGGAACGATTCGCAGATCAGTATTTATAATCAACAATCTAATGTGATCGTCAGTTGGGCAAAAGATTCATATTATGACTGACTTTCGGTGGGTTTTTTTCCTCTTCTTTTCACGCCAACAGTTTCCCACGTTACGTTACCCACAATGCCTGGCCAACAGTGGCACCGATAAGATTCTTGCTGCATTCGGACATTCATAACTCGTCATTTCTGACCATCGAAGAAGAAAACGCCCCCCCTCGGCTGAGAAGTCCTACTCAGGATCTCAGGACGGTCTCCTCGACCCCGAGTTCGGCGAGTGACGTCAAATCAACATGGCTGCTCACGGAATCAACGGTAAACAACTAATTATACTGTATACATCAGGTCACGTACAAAAGCCATTAATGGCACCCTCAGATTTCCGGGTGCTTTCGGGGAATTTCGGGGGAAGTTCCTCTCTGCGAATATGAAACCGACGCACGACGCCAGGGTCTGAAGTGTAATCCGACCGCTCCTGTCCTGCGTACGTACACGTGCGGCTTGTTCACGAGATCCCGAAATCAAGGCTAACGGCAGCTTAAAGCCAGACTGATTAAAATGACAGAAGGGCGTCTGTGTACACGTCGGGGTGCTTTCGAAACAGAGGCGCGGGGCCTCGTTCAGAGTCCGTACCTGTTTACACCTACTAGACCGATCCATAATAACGATTTGAGGCGTCTGGTAGCGACCGGGACCGCCCCGGACGAGCGAGATGAGGCTTTGTAACCCCAGACGTCACACACGAGTGTGTTTCTGTCTCACTTCTGGCTACGACGCTTAGCTGTGTGCACTCCACGCCTTCAACCTCAGTCACACACACATACACGACCTGTGTTAAGAAGCTTAAACGGTGTCCGAGAGGGCATGATGTTATTGTTTAAACGCTGTATCGTCATAAACGTCGAGCTCGGCGGGAGGAGATTATCGCCAGCGACACAGACAGAAGGAAAGACAATGGGCCCTACGCCACCCATGAGCGCTTAATACCAAGTACGTTACTCATTGCAGTCTCACTCTCGGTATTAACAGGATACTCATTCGGCGTGAAAAACGTGGTATCGATGCGTCCGCAGCGAATCTACTCGCGATGTCAGTACCCACATGACCAGTCGAGAAACCAATTTAGAAAACCAACAATAGATTTCAAGTACAGAGAGAGAAAAGGGGAAACGTAGTGCGAAACTTTCACATAATAACCATCATGCAGGTCTCAGAAACAGGAACCAAATCTTACTCGAGACCTCGAATAAACCCCAGGCGAACGTGCTTCACGGTTAAATCGACACGTCTTATTAGCGGGATTTAAAAAAAGGATTCAAAAAAAAAAAAGACCGAACAAACCCCTTCGCTCTATGAGAGTAGTGTGTGGTAAAAATGGACGAGCATAAAAGATATCACAACGCCAGGGGTGAGAACATTGGGATTGTGGTGTAACATCTAACCTATGCGTGCAGCCACACCGACCCCCACCCCACACACACAGAAGGCAAACGGCGTGAAGATAGTCAGATAAGTCACTGGAGCTTCACGTCAGGAAATACGGCGAACATTATCTGCGACACATTACAGTGTGAGAGGAACTTGACACCATAACTGTCATCATCATCATCATCAGAAACTGCGAGCTCAAACACCGGCCGTGCCGGAGATCCAAGCTGGGATACGTTCTGTCTGATCTCAATAACTCGACCCTCTGTATTAACGTCTGGGTCTGATGGCGTTACGGATGCTCCGACCGATCACGTGACTCGATCGGTAGTCTCTAAATTCGTCCGATCTCACGAACCGATCGCGATCTGATGACGTGAAACGCGCGAGGACGCCAAAAAAAAAACAAAAAAAAAAACAACACGTCGCGACGTTGAACTGTAGCGCCGCAGTCGCGTCATCACCGGTGTGGAATGATTACGCGGTCTCGAGAAACGATGAAAACTTCGCCGTGGTCAGTGCGGTTTCTCAGACCCTTTCGCGCTCGTGTTCACAACCTGTAGAGAGGAGAGTGTGTGATTGTGTTCGATAGCAGACTGCAGCTCTGGGTTTCTACTCAGATCATTTACACAGTATTCACACCGGATGTGACGCGCGAGGTAGAATTAGGACAGCGTAATGGACCGATACGGCTTCCCTTCACGCCCTCGCTACCGACACAGCCGGGCCTCGACGTTAACGTCCGAGACAAGTGAATTTTTTGGACGGACGAGTGAAAGAATTTCGGGAAACAGCCTGAAAATGTCAACAACAACAAAATATATATATAATAACTGGCATTATTTGTGATGTAGCCTTTGTGGTACAGTCAGTAGTAACCAAGTTCACGTTCTTCTGCTGCTGAAAATAATCTAGAGCACGGGGTGGGCTGTCACATACAGCCCAAACCAGGAAAGTGCAGGTTTAAACAAGCGGTTGCTTAGAAACAAGCTTGACCAATCAGAACTCGAGTTGACTATACCTCAGGCAACGGCAGCAAAGCGCGTATTTTTCATTTTCTCAAAAGCGATGTTTCTCAAGCCTCCGCAACCAGGCCACGCGTCTGGTATCGCATCGAACTCACGGGTGTGTGTGTGTGTGTGTGTGTGTGTGTTGGGGGAAAAGACCAGGGAACCTAGAACCGAAATAAAAGGGAGAGGAAATTTATCTCTACCAGGTCATGTTCCACATGCTTGCTGTAACGTTACCATCAACATCGTACATCCTACATCGCCTTGACACGTGACCCACACTGCACTTTTATCATCCCACAGAACATCTGCCAGCCCAATCTGGGTTAGATATAATTACATCACGGTGTACATTTTCACATAAAACAAGTGTTACACAATGAATAAATGGAACAATTCTCAAATTCTCGACGCTATAGTGAAAACCGCAGGACTTCCTGAACTGAAATAAGTTTCTCTTTTTTTTCCCCCCGACGGAGCCAAACCAGAGCTAAAGTTCTAGCAGTTTCAACTTGGGTTACTCCCAAAAATAAAGCATCAAGAACATTAAGACGGTCCTTGCGATTTTTATTTTTTTAAACGACTGCAGATTTGGGCCAAGACACGTTATGTGACATCACAGTCAAAGTCAAAGCCGTCTTCGATTCATACGTACAGCTGAAAAAAGTTCATCTACCAACAAACCATCACTGCGAAAGAAAGAGTGTGCAAAAACAATTTCAGGATTTCCTATTTGTACAAACATGATGCTGTAAAAACGAAACAAAAAAAAAACCCCACTATGTTCTGTTTAGTACTTTAAAACTGCAATCTGATTACATAACGGATTACTGCATGTAAAAATGAATCGGATTACCGAATTCCTTGACTTCCAAAACCTACAAAAATACGCCACGAAGTGAAACTCATAGTTCGATCATAGTCATTTTAGCGCGCGTCGATGTATGTCACGATCGGAAAAAGTCGGATTCATCGTAGATTTCAAATGTAATGCGTTACATTTACTGCGTTATCAGACGCGTTACACCCAAGTCTGATGACAACGAGAGTCTTTCA